>NW_026129144.1:0-90253 GCF_022985175.1 Labeo rohita
AGGATTCTCCTATTAGTTTTTATTGCGTTGCGATGGGACCGGAAGTGGGGATACACTGCTTCGCTTACCGGATATAGGAAGTGAGATAAAGGTCCATTGGGCTACTTTAAGACTGTTGCCGTGGTTTTAAGCAACCCCAACGAATGCGAATTCTACCAGAGATTTTATCCCAGAATGCAATTTTTTTTTTTTTTTGCCGGGGAACCCCGCCAAAACACGATTTGGCTAGTTTTGAGTAGCAATTGGGTGGGTTTGGTTGTGAAAACCTGGCAACCCTATATAGGGTTTTTGTCATTACATTAGCTGTGTTTGTGAGGCAGAATAAAACTGAAGTGCTCACCGTATGCGCTAACAATAAAAATCTTGTTGGATACTTTGCTGGCACGGGCGATGGTTAGTTCATACAATCCGTGATGTGCCGTTGTGATGTTTGTGATGGTCAGAGACCCGGTTTTATAGTCCATCTTGAGTCTGTCTCTGAATATCTCTCTACCATCAGGAAAAGTGATGACCTGCATGAACATTTCAGCTATGCAGATGTTTGAACTGTTGAGCCTAAGAATCCACAGTATGTGATCATCTGGCAGTGTTTCAGTTTGTCCAGTGTGTAGAGTGACTGAATCTCCCTCCATCACTGATATTGTCTCCGTTCCACCTGTCTGAGAACCAAACACACCTGGAGAACATACAAGAAATGATGATTCCAGTTATTAGTTAGTCCAGTTACTTTAGTCAAAGTTGTGCTAATCAAATGCTGCTTTTTGTTACTTCTTGACACTGATATGCAGAACTGATTTTTAATTGTTTTATTTCTGCTTTTTCACTTAGTAATAACTCGGTGACCATTAAACTACAACATTAAAAGCGCCAAGTTGTTTTGTTATTACGAAATAAAACAGTGAGAATTAAAAACTTACCCACTAACAGCCAAATGTTTAAGATAAAAACATATATGTAAGCCATACTCTTCTGCAGTTGGATGACCAATGTTTTTGTCGTTTTCTATGAAAATTATTTGATTTTTGATGCAATAATTGAGGTATAATTGTGCAGAAGTAGAACTGAGCACCACTGCTGTTAAATCTGAATAAAGGAAAAATAAATTGCTGGGGTTTTTCGTGCCCAGTTTATTGCATATGGAGGATAATGCCGTTGTTAACCAATGAAACGTATTGTAACACTACTTTAAAGACTTCTCTTTTCACTTCATCTAGACTATTTCTGTTGGTCTTTCGCCATAATTTCCTCTTTCAACAGAACCACACACAGTGTTACAGTCATAGTCTTTAAGATGGGTCTGAATGACCAAGGTGATCCACCTTGTCAGTTGTGCACATGCATGTGAAACACGGAGTGACGTCTGACCTGTAAATTCATCCATCTGCAGTCTTCACCACTAAACCTTTTGACTCAATCTGCCCCTTAGTGAGCTGGTGATATTTACAAGCAGGATTGCCAGGTTTTCACAACAAAACTTGCCCAATTGCTACTCAAAACTAGCCTAATCAAAATCAAATTACACATCAAATACAACCTGCGGCAAAGTTATACATGTAGATTTTTATCCTCTAAAATCAACATTCAATCAATTTTGGAAGTTTTGAAAGTCCTATAAAGACAAAAATTTAAATGACTAATTTTAAATCTGTATTTTATTACCCTACAAATGGGTTTAAATATATTAGTCAACTTGGTATATACTTCACCTTATTGGTCATTAAGTATTGCACAGCAAGAAAGAAGGATTTTTTGTAAAAATGCCATGCTTGTTGTACACATATTGTTCTTTTTTTTATTTTATCCATTAGTATCCACATGATATACCAAGACTGATTTCAGTTTGGAATTTATTAATGCATTTGTTAGTTGGAGTTTCAAAGTAATTTTGGGCTTTTTCAATTTCTTTTTTTTTTTTTTTTTAAACAACATTTGATTATTTGACTTATTGTGAAAGATTAATTAATATTTTTGAACAGGGATAATGTGACAGCTAAATAAAAGTTATGTATAAGCTTTTCATTTTTATTTTTGCGCATATTATTCAATAAAAACAGAAGAAATATTTAGCATTATACTTGTTTACCAACCAACATCCTGAAATATAACAATAAAACAACCATGTTCATCAATAACTGAATCATCATTTTTGACCCTTTCTGTTAAAAAATGATTATTAAATCATTTTTAATACTCTCTCTGTTGTGATTAATCTCCACAGGAAGGCAGGAGCAGAATGAACACTGAGGATGTTTCATGCCAAAGTTCAAAAAAGGTTGACACTTTTTCACTTCTCATTTCTCAAACTGATGTTTAGTATGTGTGTTAGCAGTTTCTATTCTGTAGTATTCACATTTATGTCTTGTCTTTTTGTGAAATCACACAAACATCATATTTCCAAGCTTCATTATGAGCAAAAGCTAGATACAGACAGATAATTTTATAAATATAACCAATAATCAAACATTTTTAAAACCAATATCCACACATTTTTAAACTTAATTGGTTGGTTGTTGTTTAGCAGCAGTTAGCATTCATACTGCACTGGTCAAGCACAACTGCTGAAATCTGTTTTCTACCCTTTTAATATTGCACAGTTTTAATGGGAAAAAGAGACCAAAAGACCAAATGTTTTCTGTACACTTTTTATATTTTTAGATGAACTTTAGATGAATTTATTTCTATGGTAAATGAACATGATTTTCCAAAAATGCTTTTTTATTAATTGATTTAAATGGGCACAGCCTTGCTAAATAATATGTAATGTCCCTTTCCTTATGTGCTTAAATGCCTTAAGTGCTTGAACCCTGGTAATCGCTGCTTGCAGCTATATTCATATTTAGGGGCCAAGCACCGAAGATGCAATGGCACCTATTGTATCCGTTAGAATTCTTCTTCTTATTATTCCACTTCTTCTTCTTCTTCTTCTTCTTCTTCTTCTTCCGCTCTGGAAGTCTATGGTAGCCCATAGAACCGCTTGCGGGAAAGTTGTGAAATTTGGCACACTGATAGAGGACAGGCTCATCATTAACCATAGCAAAATTGGAGTCTCTAACTCAAACTTTGTAGCGCCACCACTTGTCCAAAATTGCAGTCATTTTATGCTAATTACTTTTGAACCGTAAGGCACAGAAGGAAAATTCTTTTTCCTCAGAAAAATAAAAAATCGTAAGTTAGTTCGTAAAACTTACGTTTTCGAATGGTCCTAGACGGTTTGTCTGATTTTAACCATAATTGGCTCAGATCATCTTCAGTCCATCTTGGCAAAAATTTATGGAATTCAAGTTGATTAGTCAAACCGTATTCGAATAACGCGTGAACGTTTTCTACGAAAAGCCTGCAAAGATGGATGTGAGCCTATATCTGCGCAAGGGTTTGGCGTATTGAGACCAAACTTGGTGTGTGTTATAACAAGCATGACCTAAGGTTACCTGCAGTGTTTCGGCGCAGTGCCACCTAGTGGTCAGGAAATATGAAAAATGGCTTTTTTTGGTTATAACTTCTGAATGGTTTGGCTAAAAATCAGAATTTAAAAAAAAATGGATTCAGTGCATCATGCCAGGTCGAACCATACCCAAGTTTGGGTGTTGGCCATATTGAATTATGTCAAAAAATGCTAAATTTTATGAACACATTGACTTATCATTACGAAACTCAGTATGTGTCTTCGGCACCATGCCTTCTCAGTACTCAAAACGTTTGGTGGCAGTGCCAAAAGTTATAAAGAAATTTACAAAAATGTTAATAATTTCTGCTTACATTAGCATATTGTAATGAAAGTGATCTCAATTCCTTGGGTCAAGCCGAGAACATTGATACCCATTATTGGCCAAACATCCTGTCCCCCATTTTGATTAACGTACAAAACCTACTTTTTCTAACTCCTAGACCATTAGTTTGATTTTCACCATTTTTGATCAGATCATCTTCAGACCTTGCTGGCAAAAAGTTATGGATTTTGTGTCAATATACACGGTTTTCGTTTAACGCATCAATGAATTTACTGGAAAGATGCCAAACTGCATCTGAGGCTGTATCTCTGCAAAGCTTTCACATATTTGCACCAAGTTTTATATGTGCCATTGTCACCTCACTCTAACCACACCACATCAATCTGGTAACAGCACCACCTATTGGTCAGAAGTAATACACCATTCATTAAACATTCATTATGAAATTTCCAAAAATGCTAATAACTTCTGATTCCGTTAGCCCTTTAAAAATGGTCGCAAAATATTCCTTGGGTCACGCCAACAACGTACATACCAATTATACCCCAGTTGGCTAAACTTCCTTTCCGCCATTTTGATTGATGTACAAAACCTTCTTGTTCTGAGTCCTCCTGCCGTTGGTCCGATTTTCACCAAATTTTACTCAAATCATCTTCAGACTGTGCTTAAACAAAGTTATGGATTTCGTGTCAACAGACATCACATCAATTTGAAAACAGCACAACCAATTGATCAAAAGTGATAAGCCATGAAATTATATTTTTATTGGTTGCATTTATGATTTTTCAGCCATTTCAACTGATAACATCCTAAAATGGCCCCGCAATTGCTGCTTGCAGCTATATTTTCATTTTGCTTCCGTTCAGTTCTTCTTGATCTAATATCATAAACCACTATAATAACAGTAGCCACGCCCACCACGATATTTTTTATTTATATATTATATATATATATATATATATATATATATATATATATATATATATATATATATATATATATATATATATATATATATATATATATATAAATATATAAATGATAGTAAATAAAAAAAAAATCGCTGTTGTTTATATCCGACCGTTCAAAAAAACTTACTCAGTTAATACAACGCAATGGCGCCATCTTGCGTGTCACTAGCGATTTTTGTACAAATTACCTCATAACATAATTAACATACTTAACATCTACATTGACTGTACAGTCACAGTCGGCCTGTGTACGGAATAAGATTTAGACAAAATGATATGCAGATTTAGTAGTTGATAGTATAATAGACTGGTTTTTGATCAAAAGAAATTCAGATTTTTTTGTCTCTTAAACAGATAACAGTTTTCAGAAGTTTTTGTCATCACATAGCTCAAAAGAAATATCATTTAAATGTTACAGCCTAGCCTACATTTAAATTTGGCTATGAAACATTTGAAGGTTGACTGTTCTGATCTAGAGAGGAGCGTGACTAAAACTTAAGTGCTTACCGTAAACGTTAACAATAAAACATTTTGTTGAAAACTTTGTTGGCACGGCCGATGTTTACTTCATACATTCCATCATGTGCAGTTGTGATGTTTTTAATGGTTAGAGATCCGGTATTACAGTCCAAATACAGTCTGTCTCTGAATATCTCATTACCACCAGGAAAAGAGACGACTTGCTTAATCATTTCAGCTATACAAATATTCGAACTGTCAGGCCTAAAAGTCCACCACATGCGATCATCTGTCAGCATTTCAGTTCGTTGGGTGTGTAAAGTGACTGAACCTCCCTCAATCACTAATAACGTCTTCGCTCCACCTGTTTGAGGACCAAACACACCTGGAGAACATTCAAGAAACGATGATGCTAGTTATTAAGGTATTTCAGTCAGTGTTGTGCTTAACAAATGCTGCTCTTTATTACTAAAATAATAATTGTCTTTTTTGTTGAGGATCAGTAAATTATGACAAATTCAATTTCATAGGTTAACTGTTCCTGTATGAACTCTTCAAAAAGACCAAATAATCAAATAAAATTACTATTTAAAAAAATACTTAGAAATTAAAACAGCAAAACTTACCCACTAAAAGCCAAATGTTTAAAACAAATGCACATGTGAAAGCCATAGTCTTCAGCAGTTGTATGAGCAATGTTTTGGTAGTTTTCAGCGAAAATGATTTGGTTCTTGATATAATAATGCACGTGAGAGACGCAAATGCGCAAATGCAGAACTGAGCGTCACTGCTTTTAAATCTGAATACAAGAGCTTCGCTGAGGTTTTCTTATTCTGTATAGGGGTTAACCATTGAAATGTGGGTTATAACACTACTTTCAAGACTTCTCATTTCAGACTGAATTTTCACACTGAACTTTTTTTTTCAGTGTGGAAAAAAAAAACCCTTTTTGCTTGACCATCTTTTCCTCTTTCAGCATTTCCAACAGAAATACCTACAATTTTACAAGAAGTTCAGACTGAACATTGATTGATTGAATTTTAATTAAACATTTTGTGGAGCGAGAATTAAAAAGTTCCAAACTTTCAACTCCTTTTCTTGAAACTTCTGTCCATTTATTCAATAGATTTAACTAGTTAAGTTTCAGATTAATGACAGTCATATCAACATTGTAAAAAAGTAATTGACATTTTAATAATGTACATTTAAATTTAATCTTTGCACAATGTTATTGGAAAAAATGTTCAAGAAAACAGAACTTAAGCACATTCGTTTGGAGGAAGAATTAGTTTAGCAAAGCTTTATAAGATTATATATAAAGCTTATATATTACCAAAAGAACAAAGAAAATAATGGAAAATTAAACATGTTCAGATCTTCTGGATCCAATGTCATACACCACTATGATAACAGTAACCACGCCCACCACAACAGAGATGACCAATTGAATCACTGCTTCTGTGAAACCACAACAGTGGACTCGTTCTGAAGATAGAAAAATAAGCCTGCATTTTACAAACATTTATTACTTTTAAAAATTATATCAATATCCACATTGACATACATGCACATGTCTGGCAGAGTTCACTAATGTCCAAATGTTGAGTTTGGTTGCTGATGGGGTTGTTGATCTCACACACACTGTAAAAAAAACTGTTATTTTACTGTTTTATTTTACAATTTTTTCACGTATTTTTGAAATACAGTTGAAAATTGTAAAATGACAGAATTAGACTGTAAATTTAAAAAACGTCAACATTGCCAAAAAAAAATAATTTCCACATAAACAAGAATACAAGAATAACATAGAATATAATAAAACTATAAAAAAAAAAAAATTGAAAAATAGGACATTGCAGTGCAAGTTTTTAACACAAACGAATAAAATTAATACTCCCTGTTCAACTGCAATTTTTTATTTACAAGTCGGCACATTTACATTACATTATTTATAAGTCAGCACAGATTTTTCTTCTGCCAGCTTATTCTAAGCAGTTTCAGTAACTCGTGAAGTAAGCTGACTTAAATAAAAAAATATTTTTTATATAATTATTAATGATATACTATGTTTTGTATGTAAGTAATTGCGTGTTTCCGTAAAAGAAAATCAGTTTTTGAACCGGTTCGTAAAATGTTCGATGCGAAAGAATCAATTCGAGGAAAAGAATCACTTTCATTACTAATGTCACTGACTGACCACATCTTCTTCCGCTTTTCAAAGTAGTTCAACTCCATTTAGTGTTTTGTTACACGTTTATTTCCACAGTGTCGTTTCATGAAGTGATATAATAATATAATTAATACGCTGATATTTAAATTACAAAAATTAAGATTTTAATATTCGAACTAAAGGAATTCTCGCCCTGGCACAAGGATACATTCTCCACTAAGCACGCAGTGGGTTTGCCGCGCGCGCGTAAGGATTATTTATCACTCGACCTTCAGCTTCGATCTTCGATGTGAGGCGAAAATAAGCAGGTAAAGTACATGTTTTATATTTTGGTCATTACTACTACTTCTTTAATATTTGAGTCCTAGCATAAGGAATATTTTTAAATTGTTAAATCAGTGTTTTAAACGTTGGCTCTGATCAGTAATGTTAACGTTAGACATTTAAAATCTTCAAAAAGTTTAAAATTTAGGTTTCATTTGATGGTACAGTGTATTTTTAATTGTTTTTTTTGCTAGATTTTGTCCGAATAGTACTACATAATTTTGTAGTATTAGGTTTCTTTATCAAGTAAAGTTACGTTAGGCTGAATTTATAACGTTAGGCCCTGCGGGAAAAACCCAAACAGGTTCGTTTTGCTGAAAATTAGGTTGTTAACGTTAGCTGGTTGTTTACGTTACTGTTATTCGAAAGACGTGTAATTTGTGTTTTAAGAAGGTTTAGATACGGAGTTATTGATGCGGTAAGTAAAAAAAGTTTGCCAGCTTTACCCATTTTCGACCCATAGTGCAATATTTTTAGTTAGTTTTTATATACATCGTCGTAGGCGTCGTCTACAAGCTAAAAACTGTTTTCCGAGGCAAGGTTGGATGAAACACTGTAAAAAAAAATCCGTAAAATGTACGGTAAAAAAACTGGCAGCTGTGGTTACCAGAGTTTTACTGTAAAAGTTACGGTAGCAACGTTTAACATTTTACGGTTTTCACTTAAATTTACAGGTAAATACTGTAATTTCATTAACTGATATAATGTTAATTTACCAACTTATTGAAGTACTGAAATCTGTTTTGTACCTTTGTAATACACTGATAACCACCAAAAGCAGGTGGTGATGAGAAAGTCGCATGATGAACGAAAGCTCATGGCAAACAGCTTTTAAATATTAGCATACATAGAAGATGCACAGTGTCATTCACACAATCACTAAACACCATCATGGTAACACACATGAAACTGAAATAATGCAATAAACATTAATTTAACAACATTAGATGTAACATACAACCCTATTATACAAAACTAAGTAAAAACTAAGAAGAAAGAGTTATTTCAACAAAAAAACCATCAAAAAAAAAAAAATGTAACACAGGGAATTCTGGGAATGTCAATTTATGGTTATTCACTGTAAATTTTACAGTCTTTTACTGTTAACCATTTAACATGTTTTTACTGTAGCATTTTTACAGTTTTTTACTGTTAAATTCACCAGCATTTTTTACAGTGAAGTTATTAATTCAGAAACAGATTCATTAGGACTAACGCTTAAAGTGACCCAACCCCCTCGTCGGCACCTTTTCCCTCTAACGTTACAAGCACTGGCTATTACGCCTGTATACTGAAATTGGCTTAAACTGGACAGCAAGTTTTACTTTCAGATATAGTCACAATGATGATCTGAACTATCTGCAGTCAACCCTGTTGAAAAAAAAAAAAAACAGCATATGCTGGTTAGGTAGGTTTTGATGCCGGGATGCTGGTCCTTTGCTGGTTTAAACTGGTCCCGGACCAGCACATCACCAGCTAAGGACCAGTATAAACCAGCATTCCAGCATGAAAATATATGCTGGTTAGGTATTGGATGTAAGTCTAGGGGAAAAAGTTTTACAACTTCTGTTTCTTGATAGTTTTAAGTACCCTTCTAAATTAAACACTGCAAAAATGCTTTTCTTACTTAGATTTTTTTGTCTTGTTACTAGCCAAAATATGTAAAAAATTCTTAAATCAAGAAGGATTAGTAAAAATTATCTTCTTTTTTTTTTTTTTTTTTAGAAAAAACAAGTCAAATTTAAGTGAGTTTTTGCTTAGAACAAGCAAAATAATCTCCCACTGGGGTAAGCAAAAAAATCTTATTTCAATCAGAAAACAAGATTATTTTTCTTACCCCTTTGGCAGATTATGTTGATTAAAACAAGCAAAAATCCACTTTATTTTGACATTTTTTTTAACAAGACAATAATTTTTACTCATCTAGAAAATCCTTCTTGATTTGAGAATTTTTATATATTTTGGTAAGTAAGAAAAGCATTTTTTGCAGTGATGCGTGCTGTTATTGAAGCTGGTAGGGATTATTGATAGGGACTCACTGACATGGATTCACAGGTGACACAGATAGGGTTCAGTACTATGGATATAATATATTTCAAAATATATTTCTTTGTATTTTTGTAGATTTCCCAACATGTCATATATTTACATGCCTTTTTTTTTCTTGTTACAGATTCTGTGAGCAGATTCAGTGAGCAACTTCTGTGAGCGTATAAAGTCAAGGTCAGTGTAAAAGGGTGAGAGTTGCACAAAGATGTGTAAAGATGTTCACAGATTATACCTGTAATAGCTGTGGTTTTTCTGTGAAAACTCTAAAAGGTTACATACAACATCAAGGGCTACACAGAAATGAGGCACATTACCTGTTTGCATGTTGCATAGCAGGTTGCAAGTTACGCGTCAGAAATTACAATGCATTCAAAAGTCATGTTTACCGTCATCATCGACAGTTATCTTCTGAGTCACAGTGCGAATCTCTGCAGGGACCCTTTTCATGTCAGGTTACTAACTGTTAAGAACAGTTGATTGACCTTTCAGATCTTTTGGGTCACCTGAAATTTAAGTTTGTCACAGTGTTACTGATCCCTTCTTTTTCTAATGTATAACAACAGGAAGTTCCCTCTTGACAGCAGAGAACTTTGTTTTCTGTGGACCAAGTCGTAGTAAACAGCCACATCACCATCTTCAGTGATGCTCTGAAGCTGATGTTTGCCTCGTACTACTGCTTCAACATTTCATACCCAGGAGACCAAGGAGCAACGCTAGAGTTTGTGCAAAGGTAAAAAAAACAACACACACAGACTCACACACATACACACACACACACACACACACACATTGTGTTTACATGTTTTATGGGGACATTCCATAGGCGTAATGGTTTTCATACTGTACAAACCGTATTTTCTATGGCTCTACACCTACCCTACACCTAAACCTAGCCCTCACAGGAGATTGAGCACACTTTTACTTCCTCAAAAAAACTCATTGTGCATGATTTATAAGCCTGTTTCCTCATGGGGACCTAAAATATGTCCCCACAAAGTCAAAATTTACTGGTATTACTATCCTTGTGGGGACATTTAGTCCCCATAACGTGATAAATACCAGGTACACTATCACACACGCATCCTCACAGTCACACACGCATCTTCACATTCTCACACTCTCACACACCCACACTTACACTCACACTGCCACACCCATACTCACACACTGTCACACACGCATCCTCACACACTCACACATGCATCCTCACACACTCACACTCTCACACACGCATCCTCGCACACACACACACATCCTCACACACTGTCACACGCATCCTCACAGTCACACATGCATCTTCACATTCTCACACACACCCTCACATAGTCACACTCTCACACACTCATACTCATATACTCACACACATCCTCACATACTCACACTCTCTCAAACACACACACACAACCTCACATCCTCACACTCTCACACACACACACACACACACACACACACACACACACACGCATCCTCACATACTCACACTCTCTCAAACACACACACACAACCTCACATCCTCACACTCTCACACACACACACACACACACACACACGCATCCTCACATACTCACACTCTCTCAAGCACACACACACACACACACACACACCCTCACATACTCTCACTCTCACACACATGCATCCTCACACTCTCTCTCACACACACACACACACACACACTCATACTACTCAAAAATTTCAGGTTTTACTATCATTGTGGGGACATTTGGTCCCCACTATGTAGCAAAAACAAGTACACACACACACACACGCATACTCACTGTCACACACGCATCCTCACACACTCACACTCTCTCAAACACACACACACACACCCTCGCATACTCACACTCTCACACACACACGCATCCTCACATACTCACACTCTCACACACACACACACGCATCCTCACATACTCACACTCTCTCAAACACACACACACCCTCACTCTCACACACGCATACTCATATACTCACACATATCCTCACATACTCACACTCACACATGCATACTCACACATATCCTCGCATACTCACACATATCCTCGCATACTCACACATATCCTCACATACTCACACACACGCATCCTCATATACTCACACATATCCTCACATACTCACACTCTCACACATGCATACTCACATACTCACACATATCCTCACATACTCACACTCTCACACATGCATACTCACATACTCACACATATCCTCACATACTCACACATATCCTCACATACTCACAATCTCACACACACTCATCCTCATATACTCACACATATCCTCACATACTCACACTCTCACACATGCATACTCACATACTCACACATATCCTCACATACTCACACATATCCTCACATACTCACAATCTCACACACACGCATCCTCATATACTCACACATATCCTCACATACTCACAATCTCATACACGCATACTCGTATACTCACACACGCATCCTCACATACTCTCACTCTCACACATGCATACTCATATACTCACACACACGCATCCTCACATACTCACACTCTCTCAAACACACACACACACACCCTCACATACTCACTCTCACACACACGCATCCTCACACACATTGACATAACACACTCTCTTACAATATGTCTGTCTCACACATAACATCCTCTCACATACATGTCTTTATAGCAAACATCCTCCACAAGCATGCCCTATGCAAATTCTAATTACTCTGCTTTTATTATTTCTATATTTGGAGCATATGTTACAGTCTATGTTTTATTACTAATGATTTTTTTCATTGAACAGATGCCTTTTTAAGATGAACCCTGAGAAGGGATCAAAAGTGGAGAAGACCACATCAAGAAAGCTAACAGCAGTCAGTCCGAAGGTTCTTTCATTGATTAGCAAGATTGTGGACTATGAATGGATGGACTAAAAACTTTGAGAGTCAAATCATCCTTCATTGCCTAGCAGGCTTAATATAGTTGGCGATCATTTGCTTTCGTGGTTTCATAATTTCTTTTTTTGTCCATGCCTTATGTGTTGTCAAGATGAATTCATCTGTTCCCAGGTCGTTCGGATTTGTTTATCAAATTGTTACATTTTTACAGATTTGAAAAATTCCTTTTATTGTATATTGCTGCAGCTTTGATTTTTTTAAAATAATTTTATACTGTTGCAGTTATAAATTGTGTTGTTGCAGAAATTTTAACTTTTGGAGTAATTTGTATATTTGAATATTGTTGCAGTTATTATATTGTTGTAGTTTTAAACAAAGAATATAACTAAATTGCAGTTATGCTATATTGATATTCTTGCATTTTAGATGTTATACTCTTGCAGATGAATAAATTATTAAAACACTGTTTTATGGCTGATTATTTGAATTAAAGCAGTGTTCAAAATGGATAATTTCATGTTTTTTTACGTAACTTTCCTCAATATTTAAGTAAAGTTCCATGTTGAATATTAAAAGCTCAAGAAAATACAGAAAATCTTGTGTAAAATTACAGAAATTTGAATTGTTTTTTGAATTACGGAAAAATACTGTTATTTAATGTGCCTGTTATTTTACGGTTTTTTTCCGGCACCCCAGCTGCCGGAATTTTACCGTTTTTTTTACGGGATTTTTTTTTTACAGTGCAGCTGTAGGTGTTTTTATCCTGATATTCCACCTCCAGAGGTAGAGAGAGACTGATGCTGAGATCAGACACACTGATGCTGGACAATAAACTGTTTCCTTTGTACCAGGAGAGAGTCACATCACTCACATTTACCACTGAACACAGTAGTGAACATTTCTGGTTTGATGTTCCTGATGATGAAGAACACGTAGAGTATCTGGTGATGACAGGAATGGAAAGATGAGCTGGAAAACACGAGAGGACAATGTGAAATAAATTACTACTTTACTAAATATTCTGTGATAAAATTCATAAATTCAAAAAAGACACATCAAATTCAACTACTCACCATAGACTGTAACATTGAATGATTCTACCGAGAACGTACCGTACATTTGATAAAGTCCAGAGTCTGTGGTTCTGATGTTCTTGATGATCCAGTTTGATTGTTGATCTGTAGTCTGTCTCTGAATATCTCATCATGATAATATCTAATATCACCTGTCCTCACATCGAACTGAATGACTTTAACATTACGAGGATCTTCAGAACTAAACCAACTCCACTCTATATCAATCATATCATAGTTGTAAAAATTAGTATCGTGTTTGCGTATATCAGTGTGTAGAGTGACAGAATCTCCCTTCATTACTGAAACTATCTTCACAGCATCTGTATCAGAACCAAACACACCAAAACAGCAAGATTTAAGAGACAGTTCATTTAGAAATTACAATCCTGTCATCATTTGGCTGCTCACCTTCATTTTGTTTCAAACCCTTCTTCTAAGGAAGACAAAAGATTACGTTTTAAATACTATTTTAACTATTTTTGTCTATACATTGAAAGTCATTTGGGTCCAAAACAACCCAAATATCTTCTTTTGAGTTGCACAGTAGAAAATAAATCAATTTCATAAATCAATAAATCAATAAATGTCAGGAACGACAAAAGTGAGTAAATGATGACAGGATCTCTTGAAACAACTGTTAATATAAGAAGGTAACTGCGCAAAACATTTTCTCAACCTTATGAGATAATGGAGGAAGTGTAATTAAGGAACTCTTCTGTCAGTATGAAGAACTAGGTAACGGTCATTGCGTTTTTGTGGCTAAATATCTGTTACGTTTTTCTAGGTGTACCAGCAAAACAACGTTTATAGTCAGTTATTCAGTACGTGTGAAAATGTGAACACGATTGCTGACAGGGTGAGTAAACAAACAAAAATCGTTTTCAGTTTTTAGTTTTGGCTAGTTAGCATGGTCCGCTTAGCATAAACCGGCTAACTGCTTCATACATCCCTGACTGAATGACAAACTGATTACACGAAGAAAAATCTTTAAAGTTCAATGATGTAATCTCTCTTAAATAACTGATTAAACCTGTTATTTACTTAAGAAACCAGTAGATGGCACTGCAGATCTTGTGCAAGACATATTCTTTTATTTTCATTATTACAGAGATGCATATTAATATAAAATAACCTCAACGAAACAGTGTACTACAGGGATTCAAACGAACAACCTTTAGTTTCTGACTCCGTTCAGTCCTGACTGAACAACAAGTGGATTAAACAGAAGAATCTTCAAAATCATATTTTAGATCCCCTTCGCATCATGCCTAAAAATCCCGCCAGTCGTGACTTATTTACAGCGCGGCTTCTTGCTTATATATTTGTTAGAATTTGAGCGCATATACAAAGCAATATTTTCTATAAGACAAAATAAATCACACTAATTTCTATGCAAATTAACTTCAGCAGCAGCATCTGGGTGCTGACTTTTCTTTGAACATCTTTAAGCAAAATATATATAGTATATTCAAATTTTCACTTGTCTCCAGAGCTCCAGCATGTAGCTGGCCTGTTGTGTTTAAAGACTATTTGTTAAATGTAACAATTAATGTATGTCTGATTGGTCCAGACGCTACATCAGATATGATTACTTTAATAAAATCTTTTGTCTGCACTTCAGTGCATGGGCAGATATTTGGAAACTAACACAACTTGTTCAAGTACTCACCATTGACAGTGATACTGAATAATGCCGTTTTCTGCAAGAAAGGATTATAATATGTGATGTGTTTTTGAAAGTCCAGAGTCTGTGGTTCTGATGTTGCTGATGGTCAGAGAACCAGTCTGACTGTCCATTTGTAATCTGCCTCCAAATTTCTGATCAAAATGATACGTGACTTCAGTAAACCATTCAGCTATACTAGTACATTCAGGTCCAAACCCCCACAATATATAATGCATATTTCTGTGTATATCAGGAACATCAGTGTTTAGAGTGATTGAGTCTCCTTCCATCACGTATACTCTCTTCACTCCATCTGTATCAGAAAAACACATCAAGGTAACAAGAATAAATACCAGTTAATGTAAATCCTCTGACTGTAAAGATTAAGTCACTAATAATTTAACTTACCAACCAGAAGCCACAAACAGAAGAAAATGTATATCCGAAACATTTCTTCAGATGTAGGCTATGAGATAAAAACACTCGACAAATCTGAGAAAAGTCGTTTTAAGTTCTTGACAGTGTGAATAACAAAATGTTGAGTAATGAAGAAAACGCAGTCTGTAAAAGAACTTTTCGCCCACATCACAGCTATTTGTCGTCACTGGACATTGTGGTCAGTTTTTTTTGGCTTCTCATTTCACATTGTGCAATTACCTCAATGTGTGACTCATATTCAGATGAAACTAAAAATTTGTCAGTTTGTCACACTCCTGTGGACTGTTTGTGTTAGTTTCTCCCTCTTGTGCCCATATTTGTTCGTTCTTGTTTCCTGTCCTCGTTCAGTCATTATGAGTTAACCTTGTATCACCTGTGTCTTAATTCAGTTCATTGTTATCACCTGTCTATATAATTTGCATTCAGTTCTGTGTTTGTTGTCCGGTCTCGTCAACATTAATGTGAATGTGTGTACCCTCCTGCTGTGGATTTACCTGTTGCTTGTGGATTATAATATAGACTTTATCTTGGACCTTCGTCTTCATTCGCCCCCTCCTTACATGTTACGTGACAGAAGACATATACTTGAGGATATACTTGAGAGGATATACTTGTTCAGTTCCTTCACGAACAACCAGTGCTGCTCCAAGTCTCACTTAGTATTGATTCCTCAACTTTAACTTGACATAGACTACAAACCAAATTATTGTGTGCAGTTGGCTAGGAATTCTTGGGAATGACTGCTTTTGACGTTGTGATTGGCTCATTCCCAGACAGAACACGTATGTCTGCAAGATGTCTGTTAAAGATTAATAGATCTGGAAAGCATCTGCTGCGTACAAACATCTGATAGACGTCTGTAAGATGTCAGTTTTACATACATTCTAAATCACAAGCATCTTGTCCTTTAAACAAAAGTAAGCGGCGTGTTTCCCAGTGTTTCTGTTTTCCATTTTTGCCAGTTTTTTTTTTTTTTTTTTTTTTTCATGAACGAAAAAAACAGCAGGAGCTGACAGCTCCTGCTGCTGTCCGGAGAGGGTCCTCGGGAGAGCCTCGCCGCCTTTGTGGAGTGGGTGCTGGTGTCCTGCAAATTGCCTATGACCGTGGACTTCGCGGACGACGACACCAGGATGCTGATGAAGGCCCCGCCCACTGCACCTCCGCTGGGGGTGCGCTAAAGCTGGAACTGGGACTAATGCACCTAAAAAGTTTTGAGTAGGATGTATATGCAGACATGCCCCCTCTTATCCCACCATCATCAGAACTGTCAATTATTCCTGAACCCTCTATCTGCTCTGATCTGTTTGCCTGCCTAAATTTCCCACCCTCCCTCTTTTGCATCATCCACTCATCCCTACCTCAGCCACGCTACCTCTGTCTCCTGGTAGCCCTTTTGTTCACCCTCAGCCCACCATCTGTGCGGTGGGCTCCCTGCGGGTCTGCTATTCTCCATCGGCATCGTGGCTGGAGGATCCCTCGTCTCCGCCTCCAGCCTCCAGAGTCCCAGTCTCTGCCTCGGCCCTCCGACCCTGCGGCTCCGCCCCGGCTCGTGGCTCCCTCATCTCCATCGTCGCCCGTCGGCCCACCAGCTCCACCGGGCTCCCTTGTCCCTCCGGCTCCGCCTTGGTCAGTCAGCGTCCCGCCATCGCCTCCGTCCCACTGGCTCCGTTGGGCTCCTCCCTCCTTCCAGCTTCACCTCAGTTCTCTGTCGCTCCGGCTCCGCCACGGACCTCCAGATCTCCACCTCCGCCTCGGTCGCCTGAGCCTTGGACTCTGCCTTGGCCCTCCAGATCCTCAGTGTCACCTGGACTCGTCGGCTCTCTGTCTCCGCCTCGGACTCCACCTCCACCTCCGTCAGCCCTTCCTCCACCATGGCTCCTCCCTTCGTCGGCTCTGCCGTGGGCCACCATTATTGTTGTGGCCTGGGTCTCACCTGGTTCCTCCTGCTCCGGGTCCCTTCTGTCTCCTCCTTGGCTCCTCCCTCCATTGTCACCACCCTGGACTTTGTTTGTTGTCCTCCTCCCGGGAGTCCATCCTCCGTCAAAGCCTCAGTTCTGTGTTTGTCATCTGGTCTCGTTAATGTGAATGTGTGTACCCTCCTACTGTGGATTTACCTGTTACCTGTGGATTATAATAAATAGAAATTCTTAGGAATGACTGCTTTTGACGTTGTGATTGGCTCCTTCCCAGATAGAACACGTATGTCTGCAAGATGTCTGTTAAAGATTAATAGATCTGGAAAGCATCTGCTGCATACAAACATCTGATAGACGTCTGTAAGATGTCAGTTTTACATATATTCTAAATCACAAGCATCTTGTCTATTTGACATCTGATAGGAAACGTCCTATAGACGTATAGCAAATGAGCAAACACTCTAAAAAAAATACGTCTTCCAGATGTAAATGCAGACGTCAAATAGACATCTCCCAGATGTGTGTGTGCTATCAGGGTGGTATACATTTTCTACATCTCAAACATGATGTTAAACCTCTGTCAAAATCATCCTATATCACTGTTTTACCTTTTTTGTAAAGGGTGTTTAATCTTCTTCGCACGTTCACTTTGTAAACACTGGGTCGGTATTCTGCTGCGACGTAGTACAATTTTGAAGTTGGAGGAGAAAATGAGATGGGAGTTTTTCAACCTACCCTAACTGTCATGTACCAAAATACACAGAGTACACGCAGAGATGAGCATTTGAGGTTAAAAAGTATATAAATCGTAATTTTTTTTAGGTCGTTTAGTTATATAAGACCCTTCTTCCTTGACTGGGATCATGTAGAGCCCTTTGAAGCTGCATTTAAACTCGCAGGCACCATAGAAGTCCACTATATGGAGAGAAATCCTGAAATGTTTTCCTCAAAAGACTGAAGAAAGAAAGACATGAACATCTTGGATGACAAGGGGGTGAGTACATTATCTGTAAATTAAAAAAAAAAAAAAAAAAGGAAGTCGACTGATTTAAATTGGTTTGTTTTATTTATTTATTTTTGGTAACGCATAACTAATACAGATTCTTTACATGTAGTTCATGTGTTAGCATTTTAGAAACACTTTAGCAATCTACAAACTTCAAACTCCATCCGGATCTGACTGAGCAACAAGCATATTCAACAAAGAAGAATCTATGAACTCATGCTTTATAGCTTTTAATTGTCTTTGAAGAAGTGAAATATGCAAAGCAATATCTTTTATGTGAAAAAACCCCTATGCTCCTCTATGCATAAGTTGGCTGAGACTTCATTATGGACATCTAGCAGGGTTCCCGTTCTTTTTCGACCAGTAGATTTCCATGACATATAACATTATCTGACTCAAAATATCATTTCATTCATGGCTTATCATCAGCAACTGATTGTGATGTTCTCTGTTTCTTTTCAGCTCTTCTTGATCTGATGTCATAAACCAGTATTGCAACAGCAGCCACAGCCACAACAGCAGAGATGACCAATCGAATCACAGCTTTAGTGAAACTGCAACAGTGAACGGAGTCTGAGGACAGAAAAAAGATACTTGGATTATGACAAAGTTTCTCAACATAAAGATGCACCTTTAATGCATCTAAAAGCACCTTTATTTGTGCTATGGTTTCCATAAATATTTGTTATTATCACCACTGTTCGGAAAGGACACATTAAATTCAAGTACTCACTGTAGACCGTAACATTGAACAATTTTTTAAAGGACTTTATCTGCATTTGATAAAGTCCAGAGTCTGTGGTTCTGATGTTCCTGATGGTCAGAGATCCAGTTTGATTGTCAGTCTGTAGTCTGTCTCTGAATACCTCATTCTCATAATATGAAATCATACATTTCTCCTCATTAATCCAAACAACTCTAACTATACGAGTATCTTCAGGTCCAAGCCACAACTGTACACAAGGTATTTGATGTCTGTGTGTCTCAGTAACATTGGTTTGTAGAGTGACAGAATCTCCTTCCATAACTGACACTATATTTTTTCCATCTGTATCAGAACCAAACATAAATAGATAGCAAGATTAAACACCAGTTCTTGTAAATCCTCTGACTGAACTAAACCTGAAGTCATAAAAAAGTCAACTTACCAACCAGATGCCACAAACATAAGAAAATGAATGCGTAAAACATTTTTCTATACCATTAGATGCAAGCATTCCACAAATACGAACAAAATAACGTAATGTGTCATGTCCTCAAACAAAGTCTGCTGATCATTTCAGTATCTTAAAACTGTGAAGATGGCCAGTATAAAGGAGGAACTTTTCCTTCAGCAACTTCCGCTTCAATTTTCACATCTCTGTCTGTTTCTCACAATCTTACTAGTCATGTTTTTTGTTGTTGTTGTTGTTTTTAGGTCTGTTGTTATCCAGGTTTATTTAAACAAGTTTATTTAAACATTTGCACATCTGCATAATAAATTTCAGTTCTGTTTGGCTACAGAATGATTAGCCAGTTGATTGGCTATAAAACCTGACAGTTACAGTTGAGTTCAAAAGTTTACATTCACCTTGTAGAATCTGCAAAATGTTAATTATTTTACCAAAATAAGTGGGATCATGCAAAATGCATGTTATTTTTTATTTAGTACTGACCTGAATAAAATACTTTACATAAAAGACATTTACATATAGTCCACAAGAGAAAAAAAGTAGCTGAATTTATAAAAAATTACTCAAAATTCTAAAGTTTACATAAGCTTGATTCTTAATACTGTGTTGTTACCTACATGATCCACAGCGTGTTTTTTTTTGTTTTGTTTTGTTTTGTTTTTTGTTTTTTTTTTTTTTTTTTTTTTTGGTTTAGTGATGCTTGTTCATTAGTCCTTTGTTTGTCCTGAACAGTTAAATTACCTGCTATTCTTCAGAAAAATCCTCAAAAATTTTTTTCAGCATTATATATCACAATTCAGTGTTTTCCAACCACATAAAAATAATGTTTCAGACATTTAAATTAATCACTAGCAAAAAAAGACATTTGTTAAATAGCCTACATACTGATGCTTGTGAGTTTGTTAAATGCACTGGTGTGTATGGAAAGAGGCAATAATCACAATAACCCCCAACACCAGAGAATCATACAAGCCCCCCCGGCTCACATGTCTAGGCGTCGGGACTGACTCATATGCAACTGTTACAGAAGGAAGTGTTTCAGGAAGTACTGGGTTGTGGCTAGAAGGGATACAGCTCCGACCGGAAACTAACAATGAAATTATTTTGTTTTAAAGTCTACACCTACCCCAACCCTAAACGTAGACCTTACTATAATTTAAAAAAAAAACAGTTTTATTGTTGTACAGTGTGACAAAAATAATGTTAGACTGATGTGTGCCCAGTAGGTAGAGCTGTATCCGTATCCCTTCTAGCCTTAACCGAAGTTTAAGTACTTTGTGCCCTCTTATATCATTCACTACCTACTGCCCTCTAGTGGTATCAGCAACAATAACAATCACATATTAAATAGTACATCCCTTTCTCTTAAAACAATACATAACCCAAATGGGACTAAATACATATGTCAGTTCAATCATCAATTAGTCATTGAACAATAAATACCATCAAAGTTACACAGAATGAAACAAATGCAACATCACAATACATTCAAGAAAGGCTTCGTTTATCACAGATCAAGTCTATCTGGTTTCTTCACAACGGGACTTGATAGCCACAACACAGGCAAGTCGGATTGTTCATTCTGTGACAATTTAGGTAAAGGTAGTGATAGCAGGGTTCCCACGCTTCTTGAAAGTGCTCGAAAGTACTTGAATATCAGACACATGGATTCAAGGCCTGGAAAGTACTTGAAAACAAATATAGGTCCTTGAAAGTGCTTGAAATAAATTCGAAATAAATTTTGTTTAGTAGAGTGGTGCTATTTCAAAAATGTTCCTATATGCGCAGTCAAAGACTAAATGAAACAGCTTTAATGATTGGGGTGGAGATGGGGTAGTGCGAGAAAAAAATCTTAGCATGCAAGCTGATGCGCAGCCCTTCATGAACCTATGGAGAAGTAGTGCATTTGTGACTGAAAACTACTGCGCGCGACTATTAAAAATATTTAAAGTGCTCCTATTATGCCATTTAAAGGTTGCTAATATTGTTTTATGAAACTCTTAAAACAGGTTTACATCTATGCAAGGTCAAAAAACACTTTAGTTTTCTCCAAAAATAGATTTAATTTTACCTCACTTCTAAATGATTCGTAAACGACTCGTGCGAAGCAGTTCGAAGAGTCGGTCTCTCTAAACCCCTCCTTTCCGTGAGCCCTCACTGCTGTGATTGGTCCGATGGCGCAGTCCTTTATGATTGGTCTACAGCTTCAAAGGTTTCTAATGTACTTACAACGTGTTTTGCAGTGGTGAGCAATGTCACAGACATATGTTGATTCCTTGAACACAGCTACGTTTACATGCACAATTTTTGGTTCAGTCTGACGGAATCAATTCCGATTGATGAATCTGAACGTATTGTTTACATGATCGCTAAATAAAGTGATCGGGTTGATATGCGCGTTTGTCACAAGCTTCAAATTAGAATTGATTTTTTTTGCATGCACACTGGATAAATATTATATATAAACTGCTGTGTCGTGCTGCTTATATTAATCACGCAGTAAAAATGCCCCTCCCGCGCCTATAACCAGTCCTCTGTGGATGAGCTGCATTGATTATAATAAAGAGAGAGAGATATTTATTGATTAAGGGAGTTTGCAAATGATATTGATTTACAACACTTCACTAAACAAATAAGTTAATATTAAGTGACTTGCATTGTCTGAACACTATTACCTGATTTCGTCAACAAAAATTGTTTCAAACAAAGTAACAGCTGAGCTGCTGCGCATCTCCATTCAAACACAGCGTTGTTTCGTTTATGCATGATTGGGCGTTTTTAAACAAATCTGATTCAATTACCCATTCATAAAGACAGTCACTTGCTTTGTTCCTGAATGAATCGAGGAACGAATCAATTCATTGAAGGATTCAGTGATGAAATCAGTGACTTGCCGCCACCTACTGGCAGTTTTACTTTCATTTTAAAGTATCTTTTCTATTATTTAAATCATTTAATATTTCTATATTCAAAATGTTATATATAAAACATGAACCTCAACATGAAGTTATGAATTTCATTGAACTCATGCAACCTCAGAGCCTCATTAAACCATCTGAAAATACACCTACCACTAAGCCACTAAAATACTAAGCCACTTTTGTGTACTTATGTGCGACCTCTGCGACCTCTGACATTTTTTATACTGAGTTTATTTGATTGGTAACTTATTCTTATTCTACTTGTTTTTATTCTGTTTTTTTTTTCATTAGAATTTTTTTTAAAAGCTTATAAATATAATTTTTTGAATTTGACAAAAGATGGCATACTTTTAATAAAGTTAGAAGAATGCCATTACAAAGGTAAAAAACAAAATATATTGTGTATCACTTTAAGGAGTCAAATATCGTCTCATAATGGGAAGGCTAATATTTAATCAGAATTTGATTATTGATTAGAAGGTGCTACTGCACAAGTGCTCCTAAAAAGAAAAGTGCAGAGACCTGTTTAACCATTTTTTATTAATTAAAAAAAATTGAATTTGAATTTCTTTCACATTTAAATCTTTTACAAGAATTACAGCAAAAACAGTTTGATGCAAGAATATATATTTTTACCAACATTTGAGAATTTCAAAATTCCTTTGAACACGACTGCTCAATATTTATGAAACCTACACATTCAAAACCTCATTACTCTGAAATATTTATTGTAAATGTTAAGTGTAAGTAAAATGTTAAGTACTGTAAGAGGTCTTTCATGACGCTACATATGCTGGCGTGTGAATTTGATAGGTGCTTGATATAAAATAAATGGTGCTTTAAAAAATCCTTGAATCTGGTGTTCATGAAAGAATGAACACCAGAACCCTGTGATAGTTTAGCTTCAGACATGCATTTACTCACTGGATACAGATCTTCTTGTTGCTCATTAAATGTCTCTAAAGTCTATAGACTACGTTGATTTCTCCTGAGCACTTGACCAGTTTCTGTTTGCACTCTGTAAGATCTTGGTTTAATTTCTTCCAGACAAAATAAGAAAAATGTACACATAGAGCATCAGTGAGCGTTTGTACCTTCTGTAATAGTTGCATATGAGTCCCTCAGTTGTCCTCATTGTGAAAAGATGGATCTTAAAATCATACAGTAATTTAGGAATGGGTTCAAATACGCAAAAGTGCTGAAAAACCAAAGAATTTGTGGGACCTGAAGGATTTTCACTGGGGAACTGTTCAGGACAAACATGAACAACTCTCACTAAACAAAAAAACACAGCTGTGGATCATTCCGGTAACAACACAGTATTCAGAATCAAGTGTATGTAATCTTTTGAACAGAGTCATTTTTATAAATTCAACTTATTTTCTCTTGTGGACTATATGTAAAAATCTTTTATGCGAAAAATCTTATTCGGGTCAATACTAAATAAAAAAATAACATGCATTTTGCATGATCCCTCTTATTTTGGTAAAATAATTAACATTTTGCTCTGCAAGGTGTATGCTAACTTTTGACCTCAGCTTTATAAAACCGAAAGGCCCCTTATTTCAGTTTTTTTTTTTTGTATCATATATGACAATGTTTTTGACTTTATTTAAATTTTACTATTGATAAAAAATATATGTATAAAATTACTATAAATCATAAAAATATATAAATACTATAAAAAGCAAGTGTAAGGCATATTCTTCAGTGACTGGATAATGTTTTGGCAGTTTTCAGTGAAAATGATTTGATTATGGATATAATAATTGTGGTTTGTCGCTGTGGTTTCTGAGGCCCAGTTTATTCCGTTTGTGGGGTAATGTTGGTGTTTACCAACTTCTCATTTCACACCAACCGGACTATTCATGTTGATCTTTCATAATTTCCTTTTTCAGCATTGACAGCAAAACCACCCACATTGTATTGAAAGTCAAGATCTTTATTTTAGACATTAGACAATTTATACAGCGTGGATTAAGAGTAATAAACTTCGACCTATAACTTGCTTAAAAGCAATATTTCTCACAAACAGGAAACTTCTATTTATCCACCGTTCAGCTGCTGTGATTGATTGATTGAGTTCCAGATTAATTAATATTATTTACATTTTATTTTAGTATCATAGAGAACAGAAATTTGCAGTCCATCTTTATAAACTTCTAATATTGCCCAATTTTAAATGGGGAAAAAAGACCAAGAAAGCAGAACTTAAACATTTGTTTGGTGGTAGAAATTATAGCGCAAGAATTATAAAGTTTATATAAGCGTAATCACAAGGAAATGTTTTCTGTGTTTTTCAGAGATTTTCAAAATAACATAAAGAAAAGAATGGAAAAGAGTCTATATTCTCATGTTTTCTCTTTGCTTAGCTGCTCAGCTCTTCTGGATCTGATGTCATAAATCACTATTGCAACAGCAGTCACTCCCACCACAGCAGAGATGACCAGTCGAATCACAGCTTCAGTGAAACTGTAACACTAAACAGAGTCTGAAGACAAAAAAAGGAGAACCTAAATGATGACAAAATCACCAACAGAATCACAACAGAAGGACGAAACACTGATTTGCTTTGTTTTCTATTAATAATTATATTAAAAAATATATAATTATAATTATGAGCTGGAAAACATGATAAAAAGGTGAAATAAATGTCTACTCAATTTCACTTAATTAAACTATAGACTTAATTTCACAAAACCATAGCTCACCATAGACTGTAACATTGAATGATTCTACTGATAGGTGATTGTTGATCATTTGATAAAGTCCAGAGTCTGTGGTTCTGATGTTCTTGATGGTCAGAGATCCAGTTTGGTTGTCTATCTGTAGTCTGTCTCTGAATATCTCATCATGATCATATCTAATATGACCTCTCTGCACATCAAACCAAATGACTCTAACGCGTTGAGAATCTTCAGGTCTAAACCAACTCCACTGAAGAGAATATATATAAAATCTATGTAAACCATCTTCATGTCTTGGTATATTGGTGTGTAGAGTGACAGACTCTCCCTCTGTCACTGACACTATCTTCACAGCATCTAAATAAGAACCAAACACACCAAAATAGCAAGATTTAAGGGAGAGTTAATTCAGAAATTACAATCCTGTGATTATTTAGCTGCTCACCTTCACAAAAGAAAATGTTTTGATTAATCTTTTAACTGTTTTTGTCTATTAATAATTATATTTAAAAAAATCCCAATATACCTGCACATGTCTGGCAGAGTTCACTAATATTCAGATGTTTGGTCTGGTTGCTGATGGGATTGTTTACTATACAACTGTAAGTGTTTTTATCCTGATACTCCACGTCCAGAGGTAGAGATGTACTGTTTTTGAGATCAGACACACTGATGTTGGACAATAAACTGTTTCCTTTGTACCAGGAGAGAGTCACATGACTCACATTCAACACAGAACACACCAATGAACATTTCTGGTTTGATGATCCTGATGATGAAGAACATGTAGAGTATCTGGTGATGACAGGAATGGGAAGATGAGCTGGAAAACATGATAAAAAGGTGAAATAAATGTCTACTCAATTTCACTTAATTAAACTATAGACTTAATTTCACAAAACCATAGCTCACCATAGACTGTAACATTGAATGATTCTACTGATAGGTGATTGTTGATCATTTGATAAAGTCCAGAGTCTGTGGTTCTGATGTTCTTGATGGTCAGAGATCCAGTTTGGTTGTCTATCTGTAGTCTGTCTCTGAATATCTCATCATGATCATATCTAATATGACTTCTCCGCACATCAAACCAAATGACTCTAACGCGTTGAGAATCTTCAGGTCTAAACCAACTCCACTGAAGAGAATATATATAAAATCTATGTAAACCATCTTCATGTCTCGGTATATTGGTGTGTAGAGTGACAGACTCTCCCTCTGTCACTGACACTATCTTCACAGCATCTAAATAAGAACCAAACACACCAAAATAGCAAGATTTAAGGGAGAGTTAATTCAGAAATTACAATCCTGTGATCATTTAGCTGCTCACCTTCACAAAAGAAAATGTTTTGATTAATCTTTTAACTGTTTTTGTCTATACATTGAAAGTCAGTTGGGTCCAACAACCCAAACATCTTTTGAGCTCCACGGAAGAAAATAAGTCATAGAGGTTGGGAACGACAGAAAGGAAATAAAGAAAGTAAGTTAATATAAATCATCTGACTATAATGAATATGAAGCCAACTTACCAACCAGATGCAAGAAACATAAGAAAATTAAAGCACAAAACATTTTTTCAACCGCATGAGATAATGGAGGAAGTCAATAAGAAGAACAGCTTGTCCCGTTGCTCAATATCTCTTAGGTCTTACTCAAGTGGCAACCTCCCGCTCTCCCTCTTGAAGCCAACACGGAAGTGACTAAAACTGCAATTCATCGACTGGCCGCTTGAGGCTGGCTGCAAAAGGGAGTCAATCCCATAGACTCCCCATGTTAAAATGCCCAACTTCACAGCAGAAAAGAATATGTTTACAGCCTGGTTCAAAAAGTGGTTTTGGTCTATATAGCTAATTTTGCCCTTCATGTCAACTCTGAGGGGAGTGAATTTTTTTATAACTCATCCGTTTAATTTATATTAAGCCTTAAAGTTCTGCATAATTTAGGGCGTGGTCACTTGAGTGACAGGTGGATTGCCGCTGCTGTCACCACCGTCGCGCTCGGCGGGCGTGGTTTCAGCAACCAGCTCCACCCACGTCCCGCCTATGTGCCCATTTTCGATTATCCGGGAGTGACGTACAGTGACGCGATTCCAAGATGGCGACGGCCGACTCCCGCCCACTAAGAGCTTCAAAAATGCTCTTCGGAAACCTACGGGTGACGTCACGGACACTACGTCCATGTTTTTTACAGTCTATAGTCTTACTAGATCGGCTAATACAAACAGCAAAAAAACAACATTTTTGTCAGTTTTTAAGTACGTGTGAATAACTTGGTGCACAACACGATTGATGAGAGGCTCAGTAAGTAAACGAGAAAATAAAAACAATATAATAGCGCTCATCAACGTCAGAATAACTGAGATGACCAATCAAATCATAGTGGGCGGGGTTTACTGTTCAGGGAAAAGAGCGCGAATCCCAGGACAAATCGTCGAAAGAGCGATGTAAGATGTTAGTTGAAAATCTTTGAATATTAGTCAGCTGTTTTACAGTAGAAACGTAAAATGATTGACAGATATATCCAGTGATGCAATTTTGAGAGAGAGAGGGTTGAAAGTTGCGTGTTTGAATATAGTTTTCTCAATGCGTTATCAGTGGGCCTCACTGAATGTAAACAACGCCACTGAAGCAAAGTAAACTCGCTTATTTTGCTGATTATTGCTGCTGAAAATGGTTAATTATTATCATGTTTTAGACTGTACTAATCGGTCAGACCAGAAAAAAAAACATTTGGAGTACTATAGACTGCCAAAAGTTATAACAAATCAAGGAAGAGTGCAAAACAAAAAAAAAAACAAAAAAAAGTCTGAGAAACAAAAGGAGTTTGTGGTTGGCCAAACTGAACCAGGATTTCAAGGGCAGTAAACTTGACAACATTTGTATTAGTTTTCATCATCAGGTAGGTGATATCTTAATTAATACTGCTCATACATATCTTTACCACCTATTAACTTTAGTTAAAATATTGCACCTCTTCCTGCTTACTAAGTCCTTCTCTCTATATGATTTAGCAGCCTCAACACGTTTTTTTCTGTGGTTCAGACAGCATAAATTAGCAGAACAATGCCTTTCAGTAGTACATTAACCATGAAATCCTGTTATCTAAGAAGAAACCAGTAGATGGCACAGCTGTACAAGACAACCAGAATCGTCATATCCTTTGATTTCCATTATCACAGGGATACAGATTCTTTAATATTATTTAATATGTTAGCATTTGAGCATATACAATTATCTCCAGGAAACCCTTCAACAATCTGCTGGCTTTTCCAATAGTTTGGCTATAGGGTAAGAATAATTTTAATTCAGACTAATTAAGGAATCGTCATGAGCGCTTTGTGAACCATTTGACTGATTCATTAAAAAAAACCGACTCAAAAGAACAGCTTAGTCACCAGTTGAACTGTATGACTTGCAAGTACGTTTTACTCCATGAAAGATCAATAATGAAACATTTTTACAGCAGAAAATATTTATATTTAAATTTCATCAAGACTGAATTAATTTCTAGTCCAGTGATTGTTAAATTCTTTATCTCCAGGATTTTCATAACCATCATTTAGGGACTGATTGTGATGTTCTGCACTTCTCTCAGCTTTTCTGGATTTGATGTCATAAACCACTATGGCAACAGTAGCCACGCCCACCACAGCAGAGATGACCAGTCGAATCACAGCCTCAATGAAACCGCAACAGTGAACAGAGTCTGAGGAAAGAAAAAAAGTGTTTGTTTTTTTTTGAGAACCTGCACCAAAATAATGACGACACTCACCACTTACATCTTGACGCACCTCCACGTGTCTGACAAAACCGACTAATGTCCAGATGTTGAGTCTGGTTGCTGATGGGATTGTTCAGCACACAACTGTAAGTGTTTTTATCCTGATATTCCACCTCCAGAGGTAGAGAAATGCTGCTGATGAGATCAGACACACTAATGCTGGTCAATAAACTGTTTCCTTTGTACCAGGAGAGAGTCACATGACTCACATTCAACACTGAACACAGCAAAGAACAATTCTGACTTGACGATCCTGAAGATGAGGATGAGCAGTTTGAAGAGTTTCTGATGATAACAGGAACGGGCAGACAAGCTGGAAAATATAAAAAAAATAAGACAAAATAAGAATACTTAAGGTGAGTATTATTCTCACTTATTTTAAAACTTTTTAAGACCTTCGGTTTGAGTTTATCACAAGATTTCAAAGAAATGCATATGCACATTACATTCAAATACTCACCATAGACAGTAACATTGAAAAAAAACGATATGTATTTTATCATCTGTAGCTCATAAAGTCCAGAGTCTGTGGTTCTGATGTTCCTGATAGCCAGAGATCCAGTTTGGTGGTCGATCTTAAGTCTGTCTCTAAATCTCTCAGCATTGAAATAATTAATTACAGGTACCCCCTTATTAAATTGTATGGCTATTAATGTTTTTTCAGGTCCAAACGTCCACTGTATGTAACTTATATTTTGTGTGCGTATACCAGTAACACTAGTGTGTAGAGTAACAGAATCTCCCTCCATCACTGACATCTTCATTTCATCTGAATCTGAACCAAACACACCAAAATAGCAAGATTAAAAGAACAGTTCACCCCAAAATGAATTATTTGCTTCTGTGGAACACAAAATATATTTTGAAGACAATACAACATTGCACCGTACTGACATGCATTGGTTTCGCACACAAACATTTTTTGCGTTCCACAGAAGAAAGTCCAACAGGGTTGGAACAACCTGAGGATGATTAAATGAACAGAATTTGAGTTACTCTTATTTAACTTGAAGCAATAAAAAACTTTTAACTCACCAACCAGATGCCATAAACAGAAGAAAATAAGTACGTAAAACATTGTTTTTCAACCGTATGAGAAAATGGAGGAAGTCTAATGAAGGAACTCTTCGGTCTGTAAGTAAAAAAAACTACTCCAGCTGTCCTTCATGTGGCTAGATGTCTGTTCCTCAGTAGTCACGTGTTACATTGTGTACTTACAGAGTTGGGAAGTAACATAATATATGTAAATTAGTCATGAACATAAATATGTAAGGACTTGGCACACTTAACTTTGGTGTCAGTATTTTTATCAGGTTTCTCACTTACCAACTTACCAACCAAATGCAAATGACCAGTTTTCTCCAAGCATTAAAGACGCTTTGGATGCTACAGTCTGTATTTTACAGGAAAACTGTTTTGTAAGTTAAATGTGAGGTAAAAGTTAAAAAAAAAAAAAAACTACACACTCACTCATATTGAGGTCATGCGATTAAGGAAGTGAGTTTTATTTGACATTTATTAAAAAAGTGGACTTCTCCCAGAATGATTCATATATATTTTTTTTTTATCAAACTGATACACATTGTTTACATATAGTTAATGTGTTAGTATTTGAGTGCATTTGTTAGTATCTCCAGCAAACCCTTCAGCAACATGGATTTAAACCTAACAACTTTCAGTTGACGATCAGTTCAAACTGACTCCATTGAGTCCAGACTGAATGACATATTAAACAAAGAAGAATCTCTAATATTCAACAACATGCTCTAGATTTCAGTTTGTGAAGAAGCAAAGCAATCATTTTTAAATGATGAAAGAAAGCACATAAATTAATGCAGTGTTCCTGCTCTTTATGACCAAGGAATTTTAATGACTTTTGGCAACTACTGACTCCTGACTTCATTTAACAACTGACTGTGATGTCCTCTTCTTCTTTTCAACTTTTCTGGATCTGATGTCATAAACCACTATGGCCACAGTAGCCACGCCCACCACAGCAGAGATGACCAATCGAATCATAGCTTCAGTGAAACCGAAACAGTGAATTCGATCTGAAGACAGAAAAAGGGGCTTCACTGAGAAGCAGTGTTTGGACATGCAATTTTCTTACAGTTAGTCCACAAGTTCTGACGCGTATCTTTCTTATTGAACTCGTTTACTCACGACTCGGAAGTCCATGAATTCCTTATGTTTCTTCGTTTATTTTCAACATCAAACTTTCAACAGTTCTTACAGTCTTTTTGTATAAATCCACTCGGTTTACAACAACTTATCTGCTGTATCTTGACAAACTGTTATTCCAGTTATGACTGTTTTAGATTACGGTCAAAAGCTTGTGTCCTCCAAAACTTGCGCATCTTACAAACTTCTCCCTTGTGTCATTAATCATGCAACTACGCAATTACGGAATGACATCACTAGACATGCACAGTAAAAAACTAATATGAACTGAAAAATATACAGCATAATACAACACAAATTATGATCATCATAAATGAATGTTTAAATAATAAATTACGAAATATGGCTCTTACAAGCAGCATTATGACAAACAACTTCTCAACAGAAAAAAACAATGTATTTGTGGTACATTTTTCTATAAATATATCACCGCTCCATACCTGGACAGAGAAGTGAAGAAAGAACACGTTAAAATGACACACAAAATGGTGAGGAAAGGAAGAACATGTTTAATTCATCCACTCACCGTTGACAGTAACATTGAATAATTCTTTTATGGATTGAATGTGCATTCGATAAAGTCCAGAGTCTGTGGTTCTGATGTTTCTGATGGTCAGAGATCCAGTTTGACTATCAATCCACAGTCTGTCTTTGAATATCTCATTATCATAATATACAATATCCAGTTTCTTCACATCAAACCAAATGACTCCTACTATACGAGTATCTTCAGGTCCAATCCACAACTGTACACAAGGCATTTCATGTCTGTGTTTCTCAGTAATATTAGTGTGTAGAGTGACTGAATCTCCCTCCATCACTGACACTGATTTTTCTCCATCTGTATCAGAAGCAAACACACCTAGATAATAAAATTAAAGACCAGTTCATGTAAATCCTCAGATTGAACTGAACCTGGAGTCATGAAAACATGTTTAACTTACCAAGATGATGGCACAATCAGAAGAAAATAAACATGTAAAACATTTTCTTACAACATGTCGATAATCTCAAATAAAATATGCTGATTGTTTTAGTATCTTAGATCTGTAGATTATGAGTCTAATGCAGGAATTTATCTTTGAGTAAGAACTTCCTCAGTCTTCACTGCTCTATTTATAGTTAGTTCTCTGTTCCTCAAACTCTTTTAAATCATGATACAGTATATGAAGAGTTCAGATGCAAAACCAGCTGACGTCTTTCTTTAAAAAATGCATTTTTTTATCAGGCTCAGATGTATAGGTTTCTATGTAAGTAACGGTACTTCTGATTGGACTGAGGCTGGAATTTAGCGAGTTTGAAGAAAAAATTATTTGATGGACGTATAATATGTGTCGAGAGCATTCACTCAGTATCATTATCTCATTTTTGACCGAGATGGCTTTTAGGTGGTTTTGCATCTCAACTCTTCATATACCATTGTCTATTTTTAACCAGTATTATTCGATTTTTTTTTTTTAACGTCTACAACTACACCAACCCTAAACTTAGCCCTTACTGTAATACAAAAACAGTATTATTGTTGTACAGTGTGACAAAAATAACGTTAGATTGATGTGCACGTGCCCAGTAGCTAGAGCTGTATCCCTTGTAGCCTTAACTGCGGGAAAGCTGCCCTCTCTTAACTCTCAAATACGGTATTACCTACAACCTGAATGGATAGTTTTTTTTTATAAATTTTCACAACCAGGTAACATGCATTTACATGAGAAAGGCATAACTAGCAAACTGTAGGCTAACTAATGGTGAGCGGGCAAACCGCTAGTCATCGAGACATTATTTCAGCCCCGCCCAAAAAATCATGGACAAAAATGGTGAAAAACGATTTAACGGTCCAACTCTTTAATTCAGTACTACATAGTTCATGGTCTTTGTAACATGTTTTCAGCACTACATTTCTATTTCTATACATTTCTATTTTCAAAACTAGCACATTTATAGTGGGTTTAGAATCAATTCTCTGAAGTGCCTTTACACAGACTTTAATTATGACTGTTTAGTTAATAGACCAATTTGGAGTAGATGTCACAGTTACGTCACTTGCAGCTGCGCGTGCATAGTGGTTGCAGGAAAAACACTGGTTGGAGGTAAACGGGTAAAATCCATGGAATAAGAGGGAAAAAATATTTGTTTGCCTTTTGATGTCAAAATCGGAATGCAAATAATTTTTTATAGAACACTGTCGTCAGAGACGCCATTTGAAGGTAAACGCAGACGTTTAAATTGACATATTATGGATGAAACTGCTATGATTACTTTTAAAATATAAATTTGATTTATACAATAGGTATACATAATATTCACATATGCTGTTCATAGGGGACGTACTGTATTAGCCCTACGGTTACAACATGAAATATTATTTATTATTATAAACATTTCATACAACATTTATTTATTTTATCTTACAATTCTGGCTTTTTTTCTCGCAACTGCAAGTTTATATCTCCTAATTCGGACTTTATAACTCGATTTAACTCAAAACTAAGTTTCTTAATGCTGATGGGGGAAAAGCCAGAAGTGTGGGATATAAACGAGGGCAAAACAGAGAATGACAAATTGTTTTTCCCTTATTGGAATTGTGAGATATAATCTCAGTAAAGTCAGAATTTTGAAATATAAAATCAATGTAACTTTTTTTTATTCTTTTATTTCACGGCTCCATAGACTGCAACTTAAACCGTCCACAAAAACGTCATCCCTATTTCAGATCTGTAAGACTATCCCACTATCTAACGTCAGTTTCGTTGAATAACAGTGCTTATCGCTGGAAAATGACATCTATAATTTTTTTTTAAAACTAACTATTTTGTACCGTATCCGTGTAATTCTCTAGCCGTAAAGGCTATCTCTCCCGGGTTTTCTGCAACCATGATGCGCGCACATCCCGAATGTTTACAAACAAATAATTGATTGTATCTGTTATTAATAAAGAAACCAACAGATAGCACTATGTTAACTTAAATGTTATAGATGCTGTGCAAGATACTCTACTGAGATTCTAAAATACTCTTCTTGTGCCCAAATGTAAAAACATATGACACATTACTCGGGGACTGAGTGTGATATTCTCCACTTGTGTCCAGCTCTTCGGGATCTGATGTCATAAACCTCTAAACAAAGACTTCCTAGTAGAGTTTTCAGAGTTTGTAGGGGATTTGATCACTAAACACTACCGAATCCGTATTTTAGGTGATTTAATGTCCATGTATGTTGCCCCTCTATGCAGCTAGCTTCTGAGTTTTTAAACATCACTGACTCTTTTAACCTGCTGCAGTGGGTTAATTATCCCACACACATTCATGGACACATTCTGGATCTAATTTTTCAGTCGGGGTTTAAATCATTGCGCAGCACAGAAACTGCACTTGTAAAAGTTCTTAATGATATTTATATGGCAACAGATTTAGGAGACTAGATTTGTCCTCTGCATTTGATACTGTTGATCATGCGATCCTTAGCTCGTGGTTGGCATCTTGTGTTGGGCTGGGGGGGCTGTTTTAAGTTGGCCTAAATATTTTTTAGCCAATAGAGGTTTCTCTGTAAAAATAGGACATTTTTGTTCCTCCCTTTGCAATCTATCCTGTGGTGTGGCGCAAGGTTCTGTTTTAGCTCCTGTCCTTTTTTCTCTCTATCTTCTCCCTTTGGGTTGCATTTTTAGGAAACATAATGTTTCATTGCACTGCTATGCTGATGATAGGCAAATTTATATGCCTTTGTCTATAAAAAAAAAAAAGAAAAAAAAGAGTTCTCTTGGCAATCTAACAGCATGCCTTGATGATGTGAAAGCAAGGCTTGCCAAGAATTTTCTTTTCCTGAACTTAGACAATCATTGTTTTTAACCCTTGTTTTTACCTTGACCTTGAATCTTTAAATCAATTCATCTCTCCCAAAGTACAGAATCTAGGCGTGATGGTTGATAATTGCCATTGCCAAGATAATTTGACAAGCAGATTAGCACAGTCATTGGGTCCAGTTTTTTCTTTCTCCGTTCTCTATCGAAAATCAAATCTTGTCTCCCAAAGCGTTCCTTGGAGATTGCTATCCATGCTCTCATTACCTCACGCTTGGATTACTAAAATTCCCTCTATTTTGGTATAGCTAAGTCCCAAACGGCACGCTTACAGGTCGTTCAAAATGCTGCGGCGAGATTCCAGAAGGGAAGGAGGAAATTGAGTCATGCTACCCCCCTTCTAAGATCTCTTCACTGGCTTCCGATTCATTTTAGAATTGAATTTAAAATGTTATTATTGGTATATAAATCATTAAAGGATTTAGCACCTTCTTACTTATCCGATCTTCTTCACCGGTACTCTTACACTAGAGGCCTTAGATCTGAATTTAAACTCCTCCTTCAGATACCCAGAACCCGGCTACAATTGAGGGGCAACTGAGCTTTTGAAGTGGCTGGCCCCACACTGTGGTTCATGGTCCCACTCTACAGGTGCATCTCAGTAAATTAGAATGTCATGGAAAAGTTTATTTCAGTAATTCAACTCAAATTGTGAAACTTGTGTATTAAATAAATTCAATGCACACAAGTAGTTTGTAGTTGGTTCTTTTAATTGTGAGGGTTTTGGCTCTTATTTAACAAAAACCCACCAATTCACAAATCTCAAGAAATTAGAATACTTCAAAAGACCAAAAAAAAAAAAAAAAAAAACATTTTTAGTGAATTGTTGGCCTTTCTCGAAATTATGTTCATTTACTGTATATGTACTCAATACTTGGTAGATTCTCTATGGGGTTCAGGTCTGGTGAGTTTGCTGGCCAGCCAAGCACACCAACATCATGATCATTTAACCAACTTTTGTTGCTTTTGGCAGTGTGGGCAGGTGCCAAATCCTGCTGGAAAATGAAATCAGCATCTTTAAAAAGCTGGTCGGCAGAAGGAAACATGAAGTGCTTTAAAATTTCTTGGTAAACGGGTGCAGTGACTTTGGTTTTCAAAAAACACAGTGGACCAACACCAGCAGATGACATTGCACCTCAAATCATCACGGACTGTGGAAACTTAACACTGGACTTCTCCAACCTTCCTCCAGACTCTAGGACCTTGGTTTTTTCTAAATGAAATACAAAACTTGCTCTCATCTGAAAAGAGGACTTTGGACCACTTGGTCCATTTCTTCTTCTCCTTAGCCCAGGTAAGACGCCTCTGACGTTGTCTGTGGTTCAGGAGTGGCTTAACAAGAGGAAAACGTCAACTGTAGCCAAATTCCTTGACACGTCTGTGTGTGGTGGCTCTTGATGCCTTGACCCCAGCCTCAGTCCATTCCTTGTGAAGTTCACCCAAATTCTTGAATCGATTTTGCTTGACTAGCCTCTCAAGGCTGCGGTTCTCTCGGTTGGTTGTGGATCTTTTTCTTCCACACTTTTTCCTTCCACTCAACTTTCTGTTAACATGCTTGGATGCAGCACTCTGTGAACAGCCAGCTTCTTTGGTAAAGAATGTTTGTGGCTTATCCTCCTTGTAAAGGGTGTCAATGATTGTCTTCTGGACAACTGTCAGATCAGCAGTCTTCCCCTTGATTGTGTAGCCTAGTGAACCAAACTGAAAGACCATTTTAAAGACTCAGGAAACCTTTGCAGGTGTTTTGAGTTGATCAGCTGATCAACCTTATTCTAATTTGTTGAGATAGTGAATGGGTGGGTTTTTGTTAAATGTGAGGCAAAATCATCACAATTAAAAGAACCAAAGACTTAAACCACTTCAGTCTGTGTGCACTGAATTTATTTAATACACAAGTTTCACAGTTTGAGTTGAATTACTGAAATAAATGAACGTTTCCACGACATTCAAATTTTTTGAGATGCACCTGTATATTTTATAAAGTCCAGAGTCTGTGGTTCTGCTGTTCTTGATGGTCAGAGATCCAGTTTGATTGTCCATCTGAAGTCTGTCTCCACTTTTCTATAAGTAAGAACTTCTGCTCCAGTCTTCACATGTTTATAAATAGTTGATGTCTGTTCCTCAAACTTTGGTCACACGAGTCCATACCAGCACAACTTATTTTTTTCATCTATCAATTTTTGGTCTATTATCACTGTTTGTTTGTTTGCATATCTGGATACTAAATTTCAATTCTGTTCAGTTCCTAAATGATAAGTAGGTGAATTCACCTATAAACTGCACACTCACATAGGCTATACTGAGCTCATGCAATTAAAGGAAGTAACTTAATTTGACACATTTATTTTTGCTGATTTTTGCAACAACCCTTCTACAATTTACAGCCATTTAAACAAACAACTTTCAGTTCATGATGATCAGTTCAAACTGACTCCGTTCAGCCCTGACTGAACGAGAAGCAGTTTGCTTTAGATTTCAGACATCTTTAAAGAAGTGAAATATGCAAAGCAAAATTCTTGATTTGAAAAAATGAACCACACAAATTCTCAAGCAAAAGTTGATTCAGACTGCAACATTAGCATCTAGCAGAGTTCTCGCTCTTTTTTTTGACCAGTTCATTTCCAGGACTTTTGACAAGAAATTACTCAGAAGATTAATTAATTCATGGCCCGTCATCAGCGACTGACCATGTTCTCAGCGTCCTTTCTTTTTTTGAATCTGATGTCATAAACCACTACAACAGTAGCCACGCCCACCAAAGCAGAGATGACCAACTGAATCATAGCATCAGTGAAACCACAACAGTGGATGTGGTTTGAAGACAGGAACATGTCTTATTGAGAAAGTGCATCGTGATATACAAAAACTAAAAATACAAAAAAGTGAAGAAAGGACACATTAAAATGCACAGGCGAAATATACATGTGGGACGGGTGGGACATGTCCCCACCACTTAAAAAAACAAAAAAAAACAAAAACAAAATACACACAGATGTGTCCCTCTTCTTGATACGGATCACTGAAAAACATATTTGATTTTTATTAAGGTGGAAAAAAACATGCATTAGAACCTAAAACCCCTAATTTGCCTGACGAAAATTCTACCACTAGACTATTTAAGACTGCAAATAATTAGTGTGTATCTATGTATTTATTTAATGACATGAATTATCTTGAGGATAATAATACATATATATAGTGATGTAAGAAAAAATTATCAGGGTAAAAAATAGTTCCATGTCAATACATTAACCCCCCCCCCCCACCCCTGTACAGATGTAGATTCACACCATATCCATACTGTAATAAGTCAAATGTTACAGACTCTGTGCAAGACACAGACAACCAGAATCTTATTCTTTTATTTTTATTAATCACACTGATAAAGGTTCTTTACATATAGTTTGCATTTGAGCATGTAAAATGAAACCCCTCAACAATCTACTGGGATTCAAACAAACAACCCTCAGTTCTTCACGATCACTTCAAACTGACTGTTTAGTCCTGACTGAACAACAAGCAGATTCAACAAAGAAGAATCTTTTATATGCCACTTTAGATTTCAATGATCTTTGAAGAAGCGAAATGTCCAAAGCAATATTCTTTATATGAAAACAGAAATCACACAAATATCTGTGCAAAAGCTGATTAAGACTTTGCTCTTTTGGCCAGTGATGGTGTTAATTCAGATCAGTTTGCCAAGGGATCATTTTGATTATAGTCTAAAAAATAAATAGTAAAAAAAAAAAAAAGTGCCCAGAACATATGGCTTATTATTCAGGGACTGACTGTGATGTTCTCCACTTGTGTTCAGCTCTTCTGGATCTGATGTCATAAACCACTATGATAACAGTAATCACACCCACCACAGCAGAGATGACCAATCGAATCACAGCTTCAGTGAAACCGCAACACTGAACAGAATCTGAGGAGAGAAAAAGAGGTTTTATTGAGAACCTGCTCCAAAATTATGACAAACTCACCAGCAACATCTTAACTGAAAGAAAAAAAAAAACATTTATATGTTGCGTTTTCTATGAATATTAATATCACCACTGACATACCTGCACATGTCTGACAGACTTCACTGATGTCCAGATGTTGAGTTTGGTTGCTGATGGGATTGTTGATCACACAACTGTAAGTGTTTTTATCCTGATATTCCACCTCCAGATTTAGAGAGAGACTGATGCTGAAATCAGACACATTGATGCTGGAAAATAAACTGTTTTCTTTGTACCAGGAGAGATTCACATCACTCACATTCAACACTGAACACAACAAGACACATTTGGACTCTGATGATGAAGAACATGTAGAGTATCTGGTGATGACAGGAATGGGAAGACGAGCTGTAAAACATGAGAGAATAAGGTGAAATAAATTACTACATACTACAGGAATATTGAGGGAATAATAAACAAAAGCACTATCAACAGTATCTGTGGCTTCTTAATATCCTTTGAACATATTGAAATATATGAGGTTTTTAAAAATGTATTGTTCGTACATGTACATAAATTTCAACTACTCACCATAGACTGTAACATTGAATAATTCTTCACATAAAAATCGACTAATCAGTTGATAAAGTCCAGAGTCTGTGGTTCTGATGTTCCTGATGGTCAGAGATCCAGTCTGTTTGTCTACCTGTACTCTGTCTCTGAATCTCTTATCATAATATTTAATATGATATGCCTCCTCATGACGCCAAAAACCTTTAGCTATGTGAGTTTTTTCAGGTCCTAACCACCTCCACTTTATAAGACGTATAAGACGTCTTGGTATCTCAGTATCAATAACATCAGTGTGTAGAGTGACAGAGTCTCCCTCTGTCACTGACACTATCTTTACTCCATCTGCATAAAATACAACAAGACAACAAGATGAAACAACAATGAACTAAACCTGAAGCCATAAAAACATGTTTAACTTACCAATCAGATGCCACAAACAGAAGAAAATGAATGTGTGAAACATTTTTCCCAAGTAGGAGATCCAAGATTCACAGATCCAAAATGTGTCATTAATCTTCTAAAAATCTCCTGATGCTTTCAGTATCTTTAAACTGTAGGTACTGAGTCTAATGGATGAACTTCTCTGATCACGATAACATTTCCTTAAGTCTTCACACTGCTATAAATGGCTGAATGTCAGTTCCTCAAAGTCACATGTTACAGTCTATGAGAATATCAGCAACTACATTTTATAGTAACCACCCAGCCGGCACATGACCGACCTTCAACGTTGAAATTTGGTTGAAATAAGGTCAGTTGTTGTTTCAACGTTGAAACAACGTTGATATTATGTTGAATGCTAAATGGTTGAAGCCCAGTCAACACAAGACCGAAATTCAACATTAAAATATGGTTGAAGTAACATCAGTTGATGTTTTAGTGCAGGGGTGCCCAAACCTGTTCCTGGAGATCGACTTTCCTGCAGAGTTTAGTTCCAACCCTAATCAAACACACCTGTCTGTAATTAGCAAGGGCTCCTTGAGATCCTAATTAGCTGGTTCAGGTGTATTTGGTCAGGGTTGGAGCTGAACTCTGCAGGAAAGTCGATCTCCAGGACCAGGGTTGAGCACTCCTGTTTTAGTGAAACAATACCTTTTGGGCTCGTTGAAAACCAGTCGTGCTGCTGCATTCTGAATCATTTGTAGAGGTTTGATTGTGCATGAAGGAAGACCGGCTAAAGGAGCATTGCAGTAGTCCAGCCTAGAGATGACCAGGGCCTGGACAAGAAGTTGTGTGGCCTGCTCTGTTAGAAAGGACCTGATCTTTCTGTTGTGTAAGGCAAACCTGCAAGATCAAGCAGTTTTAGCTATATGGTCTTTGAAAGTCAGCTGGCCATCAAAGATGACACCAAGATTTCTGGCAGAACTTGATGGGGTAATTGTTAATGTACCTAAATGGGTGGTGAAATCTTGCTGTAGAGTCGGAGTGGCAGGGAAGACAAGGAGCTCAGTCTTTGCCAGGTTGAGCTGTAGGTGATGTTCTTTCATCCGTTCCGAGATGTCCGCCAAGCAGCTAGAGATCCATGCAGCTACCGTTGGATCATCTGGTTGAAACAAAAGATAGAGCTTTGTGTCATCAGCACAGCAGTGGCAGGAGAAGCTATTTGCCTGTATGATGGGCCCCAGTGATGTAGTGTATATGGAGAAGAGGAAGGGTCCAAGAACTGATCCTTGAGGAACCCCAGTGACCAGATGATGTGCTTTGGATACCTCTCCTCCCCAGGCTACCCTGAAGGTCCTACCTGTGAGATAGGATTCAAACCAGCAAAGTTGAATCCCTGTGATGCCCAGCGATGAGAGGGTGGACAGGAGGATCTGATGATTCACTGTGTCAAAAGCAGCAGAAAGATCCAGCAAAATGAGAACTGATGATCTGGAATCAGCTTTTGCAATCCGCAAGGCTTCAGTGACTGACAGTAGTGCAGTTTCAGTTGAGTGGCCACTCCTGAACCCTGACTGGTTAGCATCCAATGAACTGTTCTGTGCGAGAAATAGTGATACCTGGTTAAAAACGACTCGTTCAAGTGTTTTTGCTTTGAATGGAAGGAGAGAGATCGGTATATAGTTATCTGTAAGTGAAGTGTTTAGTGTAGGTTTTTTGAGCAGTGGGGTTACCCGAGCCTGCTTGAATGCAGTGGGGAAAGTGCCTGTGAGGAGAGATGTGTTGATGATGTGTGTAAGTGCTGGTAAGAGTGTAGGAGAGATTGCTTGGAGAAGGTGAGAGGGGATAGGATCTAGTGGGCATGTTGTAGGATGGCTGGAGAGGAGAAGTTTGGATACTTCTGCCTCAGAGAGGGGACAGAAGGAGAAGAGTGGGGTGTTAGCTGTGGATGTTGTCTGTATTAGTTCCTATACGTGTGGAGCCGAGAACTGGCTGCTGATAGTTGTTTTGTCAGTAAAGAATGTGGCGAAATCATTGGCTGTTATAGAAGTGGTGGGGGGTGGTGTGGGAGGGCAGAGGAGCGAATTGAAGAGTGTTACGTGTTTTGTTTTGAAGAGTTTACGTGTGTCTGGAGCATTGTTGATCTTGTTGTGGAAGTATGAGGATTTGGCAGTGTGGACTTGAGCAGAGAAGGATGAAAGCAAAGACTGGTACATACTCAAGTCAGATGGATCTTTAGATTTGCGCCATTTTCTCTCTGCTGCCCTGAGTTTGGACCGATGTTTGCGGAGAATATCGGATAACCAGGGGTTAGGAGGGGTGGCCCGTGCTGGCTTGGAAGAGAGAGGACATATATCATCTAGGCAAGAAGTTAAAGTAGAGCATAAGGTGTCAGTAGCTGCATTAACCTCTAGAGATTAGAAAAACTAAATACATTTCACTACCATGCTGAAACAATTCCTGTTGGTTGTTTTACCTTACTGCTTTGACCATGATTGGTTAAGGTGGCTGTCATCCAGGACGAGAAGTGTGTTCCTGCACAACCGGAGGCTGCGGTTTCAGGACCGCATTTCTAGGACCGCATTTCTCGGACCCTATAGTTTTTTTTTATTATTTTATTTATTTATTGTATATATGTATGTATTAGCGTCTCATACTATTTAATAGCGCTTGCTATTCAATTCTGTATATTATTATTTTATAAAGAAATATGTAGTTGTTTAATTGTATACACTTAATTATTTTCCAAACCAGCTCCTAACCCTTAACATACCCATTGGTAACCTGTTTTAAATATTTAACCTAATTTATTTCAATATATTCTATATATATTCTGGGGTTAAATTCCATTTTCTTGTAAAGAAAGACATTCATTAGCCGCAGCACAGCGATTCACGTCTGATGTGTGACACGCATAAAGTGCAATAAACGGTAAAACAATTGAGCTACAAATTGCTTGTTCATTAGTACATTAATAAATGTAATTTTATTTGAATACAAATGTTAGTTTAACATTCAGCAGAACAATTATCTGTTTTGCACAGCTAAATAGGCTAAATGGAGATTGCTGACAAGCCTCAAACACAAGTTCACACCAGCGCTTTCATTAAAAATAAGATGGAAGGATTAAAAATGAATAGTTTTTGTTTTATGCTTGAATCAAATCTCCTCTAGATGGCGCTGTCACAAAAAATAGGGTCCTAGAAATGCGGTCTTGGAACTGCGGTCCTGAAAGTGCAGCCTCCGGCTGTGCAGGAACATATTATTGTCCAGGACACTGGCCAGTGAAACTGTGCGCGCTTTTTCAAGTTTGAAAATACGACCATTACGTCGTCTTTGTGAGTGAGGCTGTGAGCTGCTCATAGACTGTATGGGAGCTGCCGCTCACTGAAATTATTTGGTCCGTCCAATTATTTTATATTTGCATGTTTAATTTTTATTTTGAGCGAATCGGAGTTGTGAAATGTCAACGCAGAGAACAAAAACCGCAACACAGAGGAAGTAGATGTGATCTGCGAGGTCCTGCAAACATACAGTACTTGCTAAATCAGGTAAGAAAATAAATGTTTATTATTACCTTTCAAAAATAGTACAAGAGTTTACAAATGGGTAAAGGACATGTAACCTGCAGAAGTTAAATACCTGTGTGTGTATGTGTGCGCGTGCATATGTGTACTGCTTAATCACAGACATTAAAAGTTAGATGCTAATCGCAATTAGCATATTAACAGGCTAGGGATATTGGCTCATTTGGTGTTATGTGTTGCTGGTATTTGTTAATGTCTGTTTTTCAGAGGTTCACTTTGATTCACATGTGAATGCTATGCATTACTGTAGGCGTGTTTAAATTTTTAATCGTATAATAACAGTCTCAAAGATGACATTCTGTTTTTTTTTTTTTTAAAGGAATGGTATAAAACGAAATACAGATTTTTAAGAACTTTTCAGTAAACCATTTATTCTTTCCCCTTGTAGAGTCAAAGGATCCAGCTTATTATTGGCAGTATATATATATATATATATATATATATATGTGTGTGTGTGTGTGGCCCTGGACCACAAAACCAGTCTTAAGTCGCTGGGGTATGTTTGTAGCAATAGCCAAAAATACATTGTATGGGTTAAAATGATTGATGAGAAATGATTTTCTTTTATGGTAAAAATCATGTTTCATGAAGATATTTTGTAAAATTCCTACTATAAATGTATGAAAACTTAATTTTTGATTAGTCATATACATTGTTAAGAACATTATTTGAAGAACTTTAAAGGCAATTTTCTCAATATTTAGATTTTTTGCACCCTCAGATTCCTGATTTTTAAGTAGTTGTATCTCGGCCAAATATTGTCCTATCTTAACAAACCATACATCAACGGCTTTTTTATTCAACTTTCATATGATGTATAAATCTCAATTTTGAAAAAAATGACCCTTATGACTGGTTTTGTGATCCAGGGTCACACACACACATTATATATATATATATATATATATATATATATATACATATATATCAACAGCAATATCAATCTCAGCACTGCGCCACCGACGGTAGTTGGTCCATTATCACCAGATTTTTTGGTCCATAGTTGGTCGATCAAAAAATCTGCCACTGTCACAGCCCTAGTAACCAGGGTTAATTTACTCCTGGTCACAACTATTTCTGCATATATGTGTGCTTTTGCAACTACTCACCATATACAGTAACAGTGAATGATTCTCTTGTGAATGGACTCTGCATTCGATAAAGTCCAGAGTCTGTGGTTCTGATGTTCCTGATGGTCAGAGATCCAGTCTGACTGTCTACCTGTACTCAGCCTCTGAATCTCTCATCATAATATGTAATATGATACGTCACACTATTACGCCAAAAGACTGTAGCTATGTGAGTATGTTCAGGTTGTAACCACCTCCATTCTATTTGATATAAAAAACTTCTTGGCATCTCAGTATCAACAACATCAGTGTGTAGAGTAACAGAATCTCCCTCTGTCACTGACACTATCTTTACTCCATCTGCATAAAACACAAGACAACAAGATGAAACAACAGTGAACTAAACCCGAAGCCCTAAAAACTTGTTTAACCTACCAATTAGATGCCACAAACAGAGGAAAATGAATGTGTGAAACATTTTTCACCAGTAGGAGATAAAAACACTCCACAGATCCAAAAAGCCACAGCAGAAATGTGTCATTAATCTACTAAAAATCTCCTAATGCTTTCAGTGTCTTAGAACTGTAGATACTGAGTCTAATGGATGAACCACGATAACATTTCAATCTTCAAACTGCTATAAAAGGGCTGAATGTCAGTTCCTCAAACTCTCACAAGTCACATGTTGCAGACAATGAGAATATCAGCACAGTTAATTTTTTTAGTAAACATTTACTCCTGGTCACAACTATTTATGCATGCTTTTTGCATATTACATTTAAATGCTTGGGTCCAGAATGATCAGTCACATTGTGTTTACGTTCTTCATCTGAGATGAGTTTTATTCATGTATTATAGATATATTCTCTAATTTGTTTTACTGAAAAGTTTTGTATGCACAAGTCAAATTTGCTGTTCACATTAGCTGAAAAGCAGTCCTACACCCATAAACTACACACTCACACATACTGAGCTCATGCAGATCAGAAAGTGACTTTCACACATTATTTGTGCTGATTATCTGTTTTGTCACAGTCAGTGGTTTTTTTTGCGTTCGCACATTCACACTTACTTTGGGTTCTAATATGCCATTCTCTATAGCCTTTGTCTGACGGTAATTTTCAGAAGAAATGAGAGTCAATGTTTTAAAGATGCATCATAAATCAGCCATGTTGGTGGCACTGAACGTAAACAACGCCACTGAACCGAATGAAACTAGCTTGTTTTGCGGATTACTGCTGCTAAAAATGGTCAATTATTGTCTTGTTTTGGGCTCTACTAATCAATCAGACCAGGAAAAAACATTTGGAGTACTATAGACTGCCAAATGTTATAACAAATCAAGGAGAAGAGTGCAAAAAACTGTCTGAGGAACAAAAGGTACTTTAGGTAGGTACTTTAATGTCATCCACCGATCGGTGTGCGCAGCGCAACTTAAAGCCGCACGCACCGTACATAACTAAGATAACGCGCACCAGTGCTGTACAGTGTGGCATATGTGTCGAACGTATGAAAATAAAAATCAGTCCGTGCGTTCAAATTTACCTCAGTAGAACGCGTGCATGGATTTTGCATGGGTTTGAGTCTGTTTACAAACCTGTTGTCTATTGAGAACATTTTAATGACATGATTTTGCTCCAAATTCATTTAATAACATCAGTCAAGTTTTTGAAATAACTTCCTTTTTGTTCTGATGTGGTTTCACATCACAGAATGAGGCAAATCATTATTTTACATAGTATTCTATAATGTGATAAAGCCTGTTGATTAGCATCGTATTACATATTCATATAAAAATTCCCGATATGGCTCGAAGAACAGAGATAAACCGCAATCGTAATTTAGTCGCAATCGTACAGATATGTTTCTATGTTTCATGAGTTAAAACTCATGAGTTTTATTCAGATACGCGAAAGCGTATGCCTTTGTCCATATTAGGGATTTCCTGTATGAATGAAACATTCTGTTACATGTATTACATATATTAACGCCTTAATTTGGGTAATAGGAATAATAATACTTCTCTCTAAGTTTTTTTCTCCAGTGTAGAGGATTTTTTCTCTCAGTGAATGCATAAGATTTTTATACCTTTATAAACATTTTAGGGGCGGTTTCCCGGACAGAGATTAAGCCTAGTCCTAGACTAAAGTGGCCCTTTAAACCAGATTAACAGTAATCTGCTTTCTTTGTCATGGTTTTAAATAGTCTTAGACTTAGTCTAGTCAGGAATTTAACAGGCTGATTTCCTGAAGGAAGACTAGAGCTACTTCAGGACTAAATTGAAGCTTAAATTAAACCTACCAGGAGGCAGGTTTAACTTCAGATTAACATTGTGTTTCCAGTCTTCATATATCAAAATGATTGGTATCCTTGGTGGATGTAAACAAAGAAGCCTGTGAAAATAAATCTGCACTGGTAATTTTACTTTAAGTATAATGAAAAGGAATGGAAATGTCACTATGAAAGTTTTTTTTTCTCTCACACACTGGCCACAATTAATAGCACCCTTTTATTCAATACTTTTTGCAACCTCCTTTGGCCAGTTTAACAGCTATGGTCTATCCTATAATGCCTGATGACTCTGAAAAACACTTGACAAGAGATCATATACCATTCCTTCATACAGATTCACTCCAGACCCTTCAGATTCCCAACTCCATGATAAACTCTCTTGTCTTCAGTTTTCTATAGGGTTTAGGTCAGGGAACTGGGACATCCATGGCAGAACCTTCATTTAGTGCTCAGAGTCCCATTTTTTTTTTTTTTTTTTTTTGTTTTTTGTTTTTTGTTTTTTGTTAATTTTGATGGTCTTCATTGTTCTGCTGGAAGATCCAACCATAGCTCATTATGACTCCAAGACTATTTTCTGCAATTCTCCAACTTTCTTCCTCACATTGCATTAAGACAGTTTAGACACAGACAAATCACTGTAGGCAGATTGTTAACATTTCCTGTTGATTGGAACTATCTGCAGAACTCTATTTTTTTGTGTCATTATGATGGATGATAAAGGGAATTGACCTTTGTGTTCCCTCATATTTATATTCCTGTATATATTTATTCACCCTGGTGTTCTAAAATGTAAATGTAAATGGGAATGTGCAGTAGATCTTCAAAGATTTTACTCATAATAATTTCTAGACCAATGTGTATTAGAGAAAAAAATATTTTCATAATGTGATTTTGTTAAAAAAGAAAAGATTTTTGTGATATATATATATATATTTTTTATTTGAATTTATCTGCCATTTGAAGGTAAACGCAGATGTTTAAATTGACATATGGATGAAAACTGCTATGATTACTTTTAAAGTATAAATTTGATTTATACAGTAGGTATATATAATATTCACATATGCTGTTTATAGGGGACGTACTGTATTAGCCCTACAGTTAAAACATGAAATATTATTTATTACTATTAACATTTTACACAACATTTATTTATTTTATCTTACAATTCTGGCTTTTTTTTTCTCGCAAATGCAAGTTTATATCTCCTAGTTCGGACTTTATAACTCGATTTAACTCAAAACTAGTGAGTTTCTTAATGCTGATGGGGAAAAAGCCAGAAGTGTGGGATATAAACGAGGGGAAAACTTTTATTCTTTTATTTCACTGCTCCATAGACTGCAACTTGAATCACCCACAGAAACGTCATCCCTATTTCGGATGTGTAAGACTATCCCGCAATCTAACGTCAATTTCGTTGAATAACAGTGCTTATCGCTGGGTGACAAGTGTGGTGCACCCAAATTGGTGCAACCACATTTGGTGATATATACTAATTAAAAAAAAAAATTAGTAATTCAACCTCTTTTGCAATTCAGCAAATAAGTACTTGTAATTTAATGAGACAGTGTAGGGGGACCGGAACCTTTAATGCGATTGTTATTTGTTCCCGGGTGCGCATACTGATGAAACCTCTGGTTTCCGGTTAGACGTAATCTGGAGAAAGAAAGGTGTGGCCCTGTGTTCCTTGCGTCTCAGTCTTTCATTTATTTTACAGATCACAGTTCTTTTTGTCATTGTGACCACCGCGCCTGGGGTCCGTAACAAACTGTGGGGGCTCGTCCGGGATCTCTCCTCTTCAGTCGTCGAGGGGCAGATCCAGAGATACTAGGACAGTGACAGCGATTGAGCCACTATTTCAGCTGTGCCAGCCAGTGGGTGTCCAAGGAGGGATGACGATCAAAAGTGAAAAAAAAGTGATCTTCGCCTCAAAAGGGAGCTGGACTGCTGTAAAGACAGAATAGTGCGCACTCATCACTATAGGGCTGCAGTAAATGGTAGAATTAACTGAAATTACACAAGCATAATGTCAACAGAGCGGAAGAAGCTGGCATGGAGCATCAGGAGGCGTTTGTTTTCACTATCTAACATACAGCTCTTCGAGCTAGCCACGAATATTGCTACAGACAATGGAGACCCAGTCCGGTTTAAACAGACTGACGAAGAGAGCTGTATGGACTATGTCACTGCCTACATTCAGTCTGACACTGCGCAAAGTTCTCAAGGCCTTACAACGCCATGGAGTCAAACTGAAACCAGAGAAGTGTGAGTTGTTCCGCAAAGAGGTTCGGTATGTTGGCCGTCTAGTGTCTGCTGAGGGAGTGAAAGTGGACCCTAAGGATATTGAGGCTGTGCAGGCACTCAAACACAGGAGACCCCAGACAGTAGGAGATGTCAGACAGCTCTTAGGATTCCTGAGCTATTATCGGACATATGTGCAGGACTTCTCACGCATTGCAAAACCTCTGTACGACTTGCTCCAAGTCAAGACTGACACAACCCACACCAAACCAGCCAGAGGCAGAACAAAACATCCCCAACAGTCATCCCGAGCTCCGATACAATGGGAAATAGAGCACCAAGATATTCTCGAGCGCTTAGTTGACATGTTGACCCAGCCACCAGTGTTAGCCTATCCAGACTTCACTCGCCCCTTTATACTTCACACCGACGCTTCGCAAAAAGGCCTGGGAGCGGTTCTGTATCAGAATCAGGACAATAAAATGAGGGTAATAGGCTATGGGTCACGCACTCTAACACCAGCCGAACAAAACTACCACTTGCACAGCGGAAAGTTAGAGTTTTTAGCCCTCAAGTGGGCAGTTTGCGACAAATTTAAAGATTATCTGTTCTATGCACCCCATTTCACCATCTTTACAGATAATAATCCCCTGACGTATGTCCTAAGCACAGCTAAGCTAAATGCTGTTGGACACCGCTGGGTCGGACAACTCGCAGATTTCCACTTTGATGTAAAGTATCGCCCAGGGAAAGTCAACATCGATGCAGATGTGCTGTCTCGCTGTCCACTTGACATTGACACCTTCATAAAAGAGTGTTCGGAAGAACTGTCACAGGATGCAGTCAGTGCAGTTTGGGAAGGGAACAGGAGGGCTAAGCAAGGAGATGTACCATGGGTTGCGGCCCTCAGCCTGGCCTCCGCAGATCAGCCACTCAGAGAGCCAATGCAGACTATCAGTCGAGACGAATTAGTCCAAAAGCAAAGGGCGGATCCGGCGATTGGGAAAGTCCTAGAAATGAAGGAAAACAACATCACGCTATCAGAAGAGGACCGAGCTAAAGCTGATATTAGCACCAAAAGACTTTTAAGAGAATGGAGTCGATTATACATAGAGAATGGCCTCCTGTACAGGAAGACCACAGAACGGAAACAGCTGGTCTTGCCTTCTGTATATAAACAGGTAGCTCTCACACACCTCCATAACAACATGGGCCACGTTGGCGTGGAGAAAGTTTTGAGTCTGGCCAGGGAGCGTTTCTATTGGCCTTTCATGAAGCGAGAGATCGAGGAATATGTAACAAGGAAATGCTCCTGTATTAAGAAAAAGAAACCGGCAACACATGAAAGAGCACCCATGGGCAGTATCACATCTAATGCCCCGCTTGAACTAGTTTGTATCGACTTCCTCCACTTAGAGTCTTGCAAAGGTGGCTTTGAGTACATTCTAGTTTTGGTGGACCATTTCACCAAGTTCGCCCAGGCTTATCCCACCAAAAATAAGACAGCTAAAACAGCAGCTGATCGCCTCTTTAACGATTTCATTCCAAAGTTTGGATACCCATCTAAACTCCACCACGATCAGGGTCGGGAATTTGAAAATGAATTGTTCAAATCACTCAGACAACTCAGCGGTGTGGGTCACTCGAGGACCTCTCCATATCATCCTCAAGGCAACCCCGTTGAGCGAATGAATCGGACTGTGTTGCAGATGCTTCGTACCCTGGGAGAAAAAGAGAAACAAAATTGGAAGGATCATTTGCCCCATGTCATTCACGCTTACAATTGTACTAAGCATGAGACCACAGGGTTTTCACCACATTACCTGATGTACGGCAGGCATCCTCGTCTTCCAGTAGATCTTCTTTTTGGCCTTTCGACGGAAGATGCTGAAACGCCACATGGATATGCTGATAAGTGGAAAGGGAAGATGGTGGAGGCATACCGTATAGCAAACACAAACAGTCGACAGTCAAGCTCTAAAGGTAAAATATACTATGACAAAAGATGCAAGGGAGTAACACTACAGCCTGGGGACAGAGTACTGGTGCGCAATCTAAGTGAGAGAGGTGGGCCTGGCAAATTAAGGTCTTACTGGGAACAAACCATCTATGTTGTGAGAGAGCAGGTTGGAGACAATCCAGTATACAAAGTAAGTCCAGAGACAGGAGGACGTCCATTCCGTACACTACACAGGAACTTGTTGCTGCAGGTAAATGATTTGCCAGTAGACATAGTCCAGAACCCCACTGCCAGGCCACAAAAGAGAGATAAAAGACCCAAAGAAAGATCAAAGACTCCTGACCAATTACAAAGCCCAGAAATCAGCGACTCAGAAGATGATGTACCCCTCTATTGGTTTCGTGCTCCCGTTAACCATCCTCAGACTGAGCGCCCGCACGCCACTGAGCAAACTCGCATTGTGTCACATCGCAGACCCGAATCAGACAAGAATTGTCAAGTGGAGCAGGAAAGATACGTTGATGCTGAAAAGGAACAAGTGACAAGCATGGATAATGTAGAAGGCACAGACTTACCTCTGTCAGATGATGGGCAGGAAGAGCCCCAGTTTCATGAGGAAACGGAGAGTCAAGAGTCCAACTCCCAACCCGTACCATGTCTTGAACCAGAACAGGATCTAAACGTAGAGGCATCACCCCGCTTGAGGCAATCCACCAGGCAGAGACGACCAAAGAGGATATTCACTTATCCATCCCTGGGCCAGCCAGACTATCGGTCTTGTCCAACTGTGAACGCAGTCAACGTCCAGCCGACGATGTATCCTTTATTGTATTACCATGCCTTTTACCCACAACCCCCTCCCCTTACCACAAACCCTTTTTTGCAGGTACCATATGCAGTTCCTTGCTTTTGAAGTAAAAGACACTAAATAACTATTCAAAGACACTGCATAAGAGACTTTTTGAGACTTTTGAAAGGTTACAAAAGTTAATTGTTATTATGTGTATTGTTATCTATCAGCTGTTTAACTGAAGTGTCAGGAGCCACTTTTATTGCTGGGGAGTGTGTGGTGCACCCAAATTGGTGCAACCACATTTGGTGATATCTAATTAAAAAAAAAAAATTAAGTTTTATTCCTTTAAAATTAGTAATTCAACCTCTTTTGCAATTTAGCAAATAAGTGTTTTGTTATTGTTACCACCGCGCCTGGGGTCCGTAACACAAGCACATGTAATTTGCGGAGAACATTTTTTAAATGACGTCTAATATAATATAATTTTTTTTTTTAACTAACTATTTTGTACTGTCTCCATGTAATTCTCTAGCCATAAAGGTTATCTCTCCCGAGTTTTCTGCAACCATGATGCGCGCACATCCCGAATGTTTACAAACAAATAATTGATTGTATCTGTTATTCATAAAGAAACCAACAGATGGCACTATGTTAACTTAAATGTTATAGATGCTGTGCAAGATAAAATCAGAAGTCACACAGACATAATCACTGAACAAACCAACTCTAATCTCGACACCATAGTATTTACGTCCAGCTTTTTGTTTTCTCTTTTGTCAGCGGTGAACTTCAAATTACCAGCTGCCACTGTATTTCACACAGACTGAATTTTTTAGCTGTTAAAAAGTGTGCACCACTCAGATTCATTGATACACTTTTATTTTGCATTATCACATGGATACAGATTCTTTACATATAGCTGATATGTTAGTATTTGAGTGCATGAAATATTCTCAAGAAACCCTTCAACCCTACTGAGATTAATGGGTTAATTATCCCACACATATTCATGGACACGTTCTGGATCTAATTTTGTCATATGGTCTATCAATCACTGACGTTGAAGTCATTGATTCTGCTATCTCTGATCACTTTCCTGTAAATGTTTCTTCCACTGCTTTCTCTTACACCTGCCTCTGGTACTACACAAGCTAGTGCATATTTACCTCATTTTTGTGAGGATTATGTGAAGCTCTATAATAAGGTCTACCCCCCTTTATTAATAGAGTCTCTTTTATCTGATCTGGATACTGAACACCATTTTGCTGTTTTAAATACTGTCTGGACAGATATTTTAAACCTTACCTCCTTTAAGCTCTTGAAGCAAAAATCTGTATCTAAATTAGAGCCATGGGTTGATCATAGTATTTGCTCCTTGAGACAGACATGCAGCAAAGCAGAAAGGAAGTGGGAAAATGACAAATTACAGATCTCTAATGAGATCTTAAAGAACTGCCTTTCATCATATCAGAATGCTGTCAAGAAAGCTAAGGCTTCATATTTTTTTTAAATTGATTGAAAAACATCATCATGCCCCAAAAGCTCTTTTTTTTCTGTCATTAACTCTGTTTTAAACCCCCCTGCAAGTTTTCTACTCTGTCCATCTTTGGCACTTAGATAATGTTACTGTTTTTGTGAGGATTTCTCTAGTTATTTTGGCAATAAAGTTTCAAGCTTGAGGGCACACGTGTGTGTGTGTGTGTGTACTTGTTTTTGCTACATTGTGGGGACCAAATGTCCCCACAAGGATAGTAAAACCTGAAATTTTTGACACAATGTTAAAAAATGATTAAAAATAGTAAATGATGTTTATCTGAAAGTGTAACTATGCAAACATGTTTTCTGTGAGGGCTAGGTTTAGGGTTAGGGTTGGGTTAGGGGATAGACAATTTCGTTTAGTCAGTATAAAATCTATAGAAGTCTATGGAAAGTCCCCACAATTCACAAAAACAAACGTGTGTGTCACGGACACAAACGGGCAAGACAGGTATTTCAACAAAGGTATGTTTATTTAATCACAGCAGAGCAAAACGTGAAGCAGAGGAGATTCCGGCAGAAGTGAGTGGATCTGGTAGGACTTGACTTTGACTTGAATGATGATAGAATGATGATACTTGATACTTTGTTGCAGGATGACTGGACTGGATCCGATGGCTGATCGAACACACACACACTGCTGACTGGACTGGAGAGGCAAGGATGACAGGACTAGAACACAAGAGAAAACAGGTAAGTATTCGCAGGTAGGTATAGTTGGTGACTTCTTGACAATAGGCACAATGAGTCCACTTCATATCAACGAGCCCGGACAGAGACTAAACTGTGGTGTGTGCTTAATTAGGTTGACTGGTGATTAGGTGCAGGTGCTGTGAGTTAGAATTCCGGTGATTGAGATCGCTGGGTGTGAGTGGTGGAAGAGCCTGTCCAATCCGTGACTGTGTGTGTGTGTGTGTGTGTGTGTGTGTGTGTGTGTGTGTGTGTGTGTATATATATATATATATATATATATATATATATATTTTTTTTTTTTTTTTTTTTTTTCACAAAAAGCAATTCACGTGCACAAAATAAGAATATATATTTATAAAACATGTTTCACAAATGCAGAACAACACAGATGTACATATGTACAAAAATGTTTGAATGCTTAAAATTCATGTTTATCAATGACTGAATATGAGTTTGAGACTTCTGGTTCATTAGCCGCTATAGGGAAATAACGAGAAGAATAACAACCCACAGGCTGTGTAGTTCTTCACCTACCACTGGGATGAATGACCAGCTTTCTCCCGGTATGACAGATGTTTTATATCTGTGTTTCTCTGTAATAGCGTGTAGAGTAAAAGAATCTCCCCCCCATCACTGACACTATATTTACTCCATCTGTATCAGAATCAAACACACCTCGAGAACAAGATTAAATACCAGTTCATGTACATCCTCTGACTGAACTAAACCTGGACACATGAAAACATGTTTAACTTACCAGGTTGTCTGTTCCTCAAACTCTTATTAGTCACATGTAGGCTTGTGCCGGTATTCGGTAATGCGATAAATCGCGGTAATGAATATGCACGATATTGTTATCGCGGGCACTTCAAAATACCGTGAAAAATAATAGATCCGAATTTATATTTTTAGAACGCGCATTAGCTTATTTTCCATCAACCGCTTGAAGAAACACTGCGTATATGCTGCGCAGAACTGATGCGCACTCTGATGTAAACAATCCCCACATGTAGAAGCACTGTGTGCACGCAGTGCGCGCCGCCGCTGCCACCGCACTCTAATCCTCACACGAAGAAGAAGCATGGCGGAAGGAGGAACGCTGCCGACAATTTATCCCCCTTCAAAAAGGGTAAAGTCAGAGGTTTGGAAATATTTTGGGTTCCAAAAAAATGCAGAGGGATTGCTGATCGAAGACGGTTTCCCTTTGTGTAAAACATGTGGACGGAAAGTGGCTGCTAAACACGGGAACACGTCTAACATGTTCGCTCATATTCGCGACAACCATCCACTGCAATTCGGGGAGATAAAGGTAAGACACTTCATTTCTCATGCTGAATACCACATAAAACAACTATTTGAAAGACAGGATGGCAAAATTACATTAACTTATTTCCATTTGCTGCATGTTGCTTGCTTCCATGTAACGTTAGTTTAAGAGTTAGCATGAACTCCACTTGCTACACTTAAGTTTGCGTCTCGTATTTTAACAACAAAATACAATACTCAGCTAAAAGTAAGTTCTGTAATTAATAATGGAAGTTAGGCAGAATAATTTGATTTTAAGTTAAAAAAGGAATGCAACACAATCATACATTTTCACACAGTGCGAGTAAACTTGATGTTTACATGTTTACAAGAGAGTACAAGTGAAGTGCAAAACTTAAGCTCATCATCGTGTGTTTTCTATTACTAAAATATAGTATGAAATGACAGATGCATTTAGTTGAAAGTTGGAACTTGGGTTATTTTTAATCTAAAAACAAAAAAACGAAAATTTACTTTGCTTGTATTCTCTGTCTGAACAGCATCTTTTATTTAAATTATCAGAGGTATGAAGTAATATTTTTCATTCCTATTTTACAGAGTGGCCATGCATCTAGCAGTGCTGGTTCATCTTCAGCTGAAGCCATCGTTCAGCCAACAGTTCAAGAGGCATTCCAGCGTCAGGCTTCATATGGACCTTCATCTCATCGGGCCAAGGAAATCAATCATGCCATAGCATACTGTATTGCTAAAGACATGATCCCCATTTACACAGTAGCAAAACCAGGATTTCTGAAACTGATGAAGACAACAGTTCCACTTTACAAAGTTCCCTCACAGAAGTTTTCTCTAAGACAGAATTACCCAAAATGTATAACAGTCTAAAAGAGGATGTTGGCAAGCGTATAGCCCAGGGAAAATGGTATGCAGCAACTACTGACCTATGGACCAGCAGTGGAGGAAGTGGTCATCCATACATCAGCTTCACCATCCACTACCTCACAGATTGGAAACTTCAATCAAACTGCCTGGAAACACAGTTTTTTCCAGAAGACCACACTGCTGACAATATCAGTGAATTTTTTGATAACATGTTGCAGGAGTGGGGCATCAACAAAGAGTTTTTTGTCAGTATTACAACTGATAATGCTACAAACATGAAAAAGGCATTCGAGACGAGTGACACCACCACCTTTCCCGGCCAGTGGTTTGGGTGTTTTGGCCACAACTTGAATCTGGCCATTTCTAAAGCTCTGAAAATCCAGAGGGTGGACACAGCTGTCCGAAGCTGTCGACATTTGGTGCAGGGATTTTCAAGAAGCTGGAAGAGAAGAAGAGAGCTCAGAAATAAACAAGAGGCCTTAAATGTCCCTCAGAGGTCACTCATCCATGACGTAGTCACTAGATGGGGATCGACACAGAAAATGCTGCAGAGGTTTATTGAACAACAGCAGGCAGTCTGTGCTGTACTGGCAACGGAGAGAGGCGCATGGCATTTGATGCCAAAGGATGCAGATATTGCAGTCATTGAACAAGTCTTGCAAATCCTTCAACCACTCAGTGCTTTTACTGATGCTTTGGCTTCAGAGAGCAGAGTAAGTCTGTCAGCCCTGAGGCCGGTGCTAAGTCACATCATCTCAGACATTCTTGAGGTAAAAAATGAAGACAGTGCCCTCACCATAGACCTGAAGAGGGTAATGAAGTCAGATCTTGAATCCAGGTACAGTGTTGATGCAAAGAAGGTGATGGACTTGACAAGCTTCGTTGATCCCCGGTTTAAAGGAAGCTTTTCTGATGACCTTGATGCCACGGTCAACTGCTGTATTGAGGAAGCCTCAAAACTGGCAGAGATGACAACACTGAGTGAGGGAGCTGCCCAGACAGAGCAAAGCAGCACAACCCCCCCCCCACACACACACACACACCCACACCCACCTCTGAAAAACAGCAGCAAAGCTTGGCCACCCTGCTCAACAAAATCACCTCCACAAGGCAGCAGAGAGCAGAGGAGCAGGAGGGTGAAGGCAGCATGAAGTCAAAGACTGAAGCTGAGATCAAACTGTATCTTTCTCTGCCACTAATAAAATCAGAGGCAGATCCATTGCAGTGGTGGAGTTTGCATGCTGAAGAACTTTCTCATCTTGCTACCTTGGCTGAGAAGTTTCTCTGCATTCCTGCAACAAGTGTTCCTTCAGAGAGGGTATTTAGTGCCAGTGGACATATCCTCTCACCTCAGCGTTCAAAGCTCAAGCCAGAAAAAGTGAACATGCTCACATTTTTGCACTTTAATCTCGAGGACTAAAATATGCCAGGCAGCCCAGAAGAGATACCAGGAATTGGTTGAAAATGTTTATTGTTGATTCTTTAAAAATTGTTTTTTGCTCTTAAATCTATTTAAAAACATATAACAAATGTTGTTCTTTTGCAGTTTGCACATTCACTTTGATATAATTGCTCAAGTTTACTTTTATATTGTGTATTGTTTTATTTATATTTATTTGTATTTAAATGTTTGAAGTACTTTTAGTTAATTAAAAAGTTATTAAAGTTACTAAGTTGACGAAACTGAAGTTTTTTGTGTTTTTTTACCTGTTTCTCTTGTAAAATTACAATATCGTGATAATACCGTATACCGTGATAAAAGCTCAATCAATTAATCGCAGCATGAAAATGTGATACCGGCACATGCCTAATACATATATGCATAAATACTTGTATTTAGTAAATTAACCCTGGTTACTATAAAATGTAGTTGCTGATATTCTCATAGACTGTAACACGTGACTTGTGAGAGTTTGAGGAACTGACATTCAGCCATTTATAGCAGTTTGAAGACTGAAGGAAATGTTATCGCTGTCAGAGAAGTTCATCCATTAGACTCAGTATCTACAGTGTAAAGATACTGAAAGCATCAGGAGATTTTTAGAAGATTAATGACACATTTTGGATCTGTGAAGTGTTTTTATCTCCTACTGGTGAAAAATGTTTCACACGTTCATTTTCTTCTGTTTGTGGCATCTGATTGGTAAGTTAAACATGTTTTTATGGCTTCAAGTTTAGTTCACTGTTGTTTCATCTGTTGTCTTGTTGTGTTTTATGCAGATGGAGTAAAGATAGTGTCAGTGACAGAGGGAGACTCTGTCACTCTACACATTGATGTTATTGATACCGAGATACCAAGACGTTTTATACATTATATAGAGTGATGGTTAGGACCTAAAAATATTATGATGATGAGAGATTCAAAGACAGACTACAGATGGACAATCAGACTGGATCTCTGACCATCAGGAACATCAGAACCACAGACTCTGGACTTTATCAACTGATTAGTCGATTTTTAGGAGAAGAATTATTCAATGTTACAGTCTATGGTGAGTAGTTGAAACGTATGTACCCTGTCAAGTCATGTTTGAACAATACATTTTATAAAACCTCGTATATTTCAATATGTTCAAAGGATATTAAGAGGCCACAGATACTGTTGATAGGGCTTTTGTTTATTATTCCCTCAATATTCCTGTAGTATGTAGTAATTTATTTCATTTTATTCTCTTATGTCTTCCAGCTCGTCTTCCCATTCCGGTCATCACCAGATACTCTACATGTTCTTCATCATCAGAGTCCAGATGTGTCTTGCTGTGTTCAGTGTTGAATGTGAGTGATGTGACTCTCTCCTGGTACAAAGGAAACAGTTTATTGTCCAACATCAGTGTGTTGTGGTTAATGTATTGACATGGAACTCATTTTTACCCTGATAGTTTTATTCTTACATCACTATAATAATATGTATTAATAACATAATAATATCAGTGAATAAATACATAGATACGCATTACTTATTCACAGTCCTAAATAGTCTAGTGGTAGAATTTTTGTCAGGTGAATTAGGGGTTTTTGGTTCTAATCCACCCTTGCATGTTTTTTTTCCCTGTTATTAAAATCAAATACGTTCATCAGTGATCCTCTATCAAGAGGATCACTGATGAACTTTTTATCCTTTATCGCACGTGAATTAGGTTTTTGAGGCATGGGATTTGGGCTACGTGTGTTTTTCATTGTGTCTTTTGCGTGAATTATTATTGAGACTAATCTTGCTCCATAGACAAAAAGACTACAACAATATAACAAAAAAGGTTAGGGGTGCACGACTGCTTATCAACTAATGTGAACAGCTGATTTGATTTGCGCATAAATGCATAAACTACAACTATAACATTTTACTAAAAAATGTAGTATTGCTGATATTCTCATAGACTGTAACGTGACTTGTCAGAGTAGGAAGAACTGACGTTCAGCCATTTATAGCAGTGTGAAGACTGAAGGAAATGTTATCATGATCAGAGAAGTTCATCCATTAGACTCAGTATCTACAGTTTTAAGATACTAAAAGCATCAGGAGATTTGTTACTAGATTAATGACACATTTCTGTTGTGGCTTTTTGGATCTGTGAAGTGTTTTTATCTCCTACTGGTGAAAAATGTTTCACGCACTCATTTTCTTCTGTTTGTGGCATCTGATTGGTAAGTTAAACAAGATTTTATGGCTTCAAGTTTAGTTCACTGTTGTTTCATCTTGTTGTCTTGTTGTGTTTTATGCAGATGGAGTAAAGATAGTGTCAGTGACAGAGGGAGATTCTGTCACTCTACACGCTGATGTTAATGATACTGAGATACCAAGACGTTTTACAAATCATATAGAGTGGAGGTGGTTACAACCTGAAAATACTCACATAACCCTTTGGCGTAAGAAGGAGACATATCATATTAGATATCATTATGATAAGAGATTCAAAGGCAGACTTCAGATCAACAATCAGACTGGATCTTTGACCATCAGGAACATCAGAACCACAGACTCTGGGCTTTATCAAATGTACAGTCCACCCAGAAGAGAATCATTCAGTGTTACTGTATATGGTGAGTAGTTAAATTTAATGTATCCTTTCTTCACAGTGTTTTCACAACATATCGTTTAAAATCTCATATATATTGCAATATATTCAAAGGATATTAGCAGGCCACAGATACTATTGATAGGACATTAAATTAATGTATTTATCCCTCAATATTTCTATAGTATATAGTATTTATTTTACCTTATTATTTTGTTTTCCAGCTCATCTTCCCATTCCTGTCATCACCAGACACTCTACATGTTTTTCATCATCAGGATCATTACAGCAGAAATGTTCACTGCTGTGTTCAGTGTTGAATGTGAGTGATGTGACTCTCTCCTGGTACAAAGGAAACAAAGGAAAGTTTATTGTCCAACATCAGTGTGTCTGATCTCAACATCAGTCTCTCTCTACCTCTGGAGGTGGAATATCAGGATAAAAACACTTACAGTTGTGTGCTCAACAATCCCATCAGCAACCGGACGCAACATCTGAACATCAGTGAAGTCTGTCAGACATGTGCAGGTATATCAGGTATGGTGATATTAATATTTATTCATAGAAAACGCAACATATAAATGTTTTTTTTTTTTTTTTAGTTAAGATGTTGTTGGTGTGTTTGTCACAACTTTAGTTATGGTTCTCAATAAAACCTTTTTTTTCTGTCCTCAGACTCTGCTCAGTGTTGCGGTTTCACTGAAGCTGTGATTCGATTGGTCATCTCTGCTGTGGTGGGCGTGGCTACTGTTATCATAGTGGTTTATGACATCAGCTCCAGAAGAGCTGAACACAAGCGGAAAACAACACAGTCAGTCCCTGAATAATGAGCACTAGTATTACCCTCTTTCCCTTACATAAATCTGGAAGTATCAGGGACTTTTTTTTTTTTTTTACAATTTCCTATTTATTTTTGAGACAATGATCAAAAGAATCTTGAAATCTAAAGTGACGTTTAACATTACAGATTCTTCTTTGCTTGTTGAATCTGCTTGTTGTTTAGTCAGGACAAAACAGTCAGTTTGAACTGATCATCAGGAACTGATTCCCAGTAGATTGTCAAAGGGTTTCCTGAGATCATTTCATGCACTCATGCACTCAAGATGAAGACCTTTGGTACAAAGTCCAGGAAGGACAGAACTTCCTATTGGTCAAAATGCAATTTCTGCCCTCCACCCACCTTGAGACTGATTCCTTAGGACCTCCAGATGCAGCAGCAGTGTGTGAAACAGAGAGAGATCACAAAGATCCATCCAAATCCATTCATAACTATGCTTTCAAACCTTAAAATGGATGCACACTGCAACACACACATTATACTTACTCAGAGAAATAAGTATTCCTATTGAGAGCAATGTGCAGTGCAACATCTTACATAAACTCAGCTGTTAATGGACAAATTAATGCATGCATGACAGTTCAATCTTTTCCCATCATGTTTGGACTTAATGTCTTCGTAACATTGCCAAATGTGTTCTGGTCAAGGTTTGGAAAGTGAGAAATGCACCGGTAAAACTTAAGTGACACTTTCCTAACTTTGTATTTGTACTATGCAAATAAATTCCACAGGAGGAAAGAAGGGTGGGCTGAGTCTCAGTCCGGTAAGGGAAGAGACAGAAACAGATCACCTCCATTTTGTCTGCTACCTGTGAAGGAAAAGACACAAACAGTTCACCTTCACATCTGCGTGTTCCAGATCTTAGGACCCTTTGGTGCTCCAGGAGATCAGCATCCTACAGCGCTTCATGTTCAAGGCTGTCGAAACGGATTCCTGCTCCTTTCCCCACTGTACGGCCACCAGCGCAACCAGTGGAAGAAGTCGCCGCCACCGGACTGTGCACTCAACTACAGCAAATGTAAATATCACTTCCAAACCTCTTCCAGAGACCTTGCTATTGTTGTATGTTATCAGTATATAATGTTTCAGTAGATATTATATAGCTGATTGCAGTTGATAACAAATCTTACACGTATTTGTTTGATGCATAATAAGGTTCTTCACCTTATTTGTTTCAGAGTAGCAACAGTTTATCTTTCTAGATAATGTAGCTCTGACATAGCAACACCCAACATAATCACTTGCATTTTATGCATCTTATGCATTTTATTCCTTTTTCATTCATGGTATTCATTTAGCATTTGTTGATTACTCTTGTCTATCTTTTGTAAATAAAACCTATTTTATTACATCTTATGTCTTCCTTGTGTGGATAATACAGTAAGAGATTCTACAAGTTAGAGATCCCACCAATCTTTCTTATGTGATGTACTCATAATCACAGTTACACGTGATCCAAGAATCTGTCAGACATGAGTACCCATCACTACACTATTTCACCGCCCTAGCTTGGCGAAAGCAAAATTCACTACACTGGTATTTAAAAGGGATTCTATTATGCTCTTTTACAATGTCTTGGTTTTGTCCTAGAACACTTCATTGTGGGAAACAGGCATTATTTTGACATTTACATTATTACCGTTTCTCCCAGCCACTGGCTTGAATAGTTATGGATGGAAAAACTGAATGTTTATATGGTTAGTTGTTCCAGTTCTGATGGCAAACACAGACTGTTACTTGTCAAAAAAGCAAGTTCTGTGTACAACTGTTACAGATTAAAGTGATTCTTACATTTTAAATATGGATATTTTTCTTACAAAAATGTATTGATTCACTACAGGAGGCCTTTATTAACCCACCGGAGCCGTGTGAGGCACTTTTTTTATATGGATGCATGGATGGATGCACTATGAAGTTTAGCTTGGAGTGCCAGTAATTTGGATCTGAAGAAGAAGTCATATACACCGTCTACGCTACAGTAGTGTTGGGATGTTCAGATCGCCAATACATGATATTATTGTGCTAATTTATTTATTTATTTTATTTAGTTTCATTGCCTAAGTTTCATTGCCCAAAACCAGCATAAGGCTAAAAGCAGCCTAACATTATCAAAGAACATCATCACTGATCAGCCTATTCTAGTGCAAGTTTATGCATTTTAAAAAACACTCGTGTTACAAGTGAAGCTGTCTACACTGTATGATGAATAAATCTCTTACCACACACTGCACACGTCTGCGGCGCTTTACGGCTCCGACACGGCAACCGGAGTAATTTGTGGCTGCGGCATGTGTTTTGACACCCTGTACTGCACACGTCTGCAGCGTGTTACTCTCTGAAGTGGCCACTCTAGTCAATGCTTGTGTTTATACCCGCTGCGCTGCATTGCTAAAGTTAGGCTAATCCCCCACCTCGTCCCTGCCCACCCCCCAATCATTCAAATTTCCATAGCTGGGATTTATTATAATGATATATTTTAATGTGCCACGTTGTGACATCATTGCATGCGAAAAAAAAAAAAACACTGTTGTCCAAAGGAGCCGTTCATTGTAGTTCTTGAAAAAACAATTTTTTTAAAAACAAAATATCTCAGTTTGGAGTGGACTTTGAGATTTGTATCTTTGTAGATCTTTTTTCTGCCCAAAGATACACTGACAAAAATTCAAAAAGTGAGAAAGCGTAATAGCACCTCTTTAATCTTGTTCTCAAGGTGTGTTTGATTCTGATACAGATGGAGTAAATATAGTGTCAGTGATGGAGAGATTCTTTCACTCTACACACTAATATTACAGAGAAACACAGACATGAAACATCTATCATACCTGGAGAAGCTGGCCATTTGTTCATCCCAGCAGCAGCTGAAGAACGGCCTGTGTGTTGTCATCTTCCAGTCGTATTACTCAGATTTTCTCTCAGGTTTTAATACCTCAGACATAAACTGCTGACTAATCATTCTGGAAGCAAACAGAACTGAAATTTAACATGCTGGCGCACAAATGAATAAATCAATGGCTGTTTAAATAAACCTGGTTAATAATAGACAAAAAATTGTGCTGGGTAAGACTTACAAATGACTAATAAGAGTTTAAGGAACATTTATCCACCTTATTTTTCTCTTAAGAGCACATGAATTTGTAAATTGAATGTGTCTGGCTTTTGGTGTCATTTGCTTCCAGTCATTTTTAGCTGTACAAAACAGCTCGTTTTGATGCTTCATATTGCAAACTGGTGTGTTTTACCATATTGTTTTAATGTATTATCTTAATTATGAACACACTGGTTTGTAGTGCAGTTTTACAGTTTACTGCACTTTGTAGTTCTTCTCGTAAAAAAAAAAAAAACTGACAGCAGCAACACAGATAATCAGCAGAAATAATCTGGCAAAAGTCACTTTCTTAACTGCTTGAGCTCAGTATGTGTGAGTGTGTCAACAAAGTAGGATAAAGCGTAAACACAATGTGACTGATCATTCTGGACCCAAGCATTTAAATGTAATACGCAAAAGCACACATCTATGCATAAATAGTTGTGACCAGGAGTAAATTAACCCTGGTTACTATAAAATGTAGTTGCTGATATTCTCATAGACTGTAACATGTGACTGAGAGTTTGAGGAACTGACATTCAGCCATTTATAGCAGTGTGAAGACTGAAGGAAATGTTATCACGATCAGAGAAGTTCATCCATTAGACTCAGTATCTACAGTTTAAAGACACTGAAAGCATCAGGAGATTTTTAGAAGATTAATGACACATTTGGATCTGTGGGTTTTTATCTCCTACTGTTGAAAAATGTTTCACACGTTCATTTTCTTCTGTTTGTGGCATCTGATTGGTAAGTTAAACATGTTTTTATGGCTTCAGGTTTAGTTCACTGTTGTTTCATCTTGTTGTCTTGTTGTGTTTTATGCAGATGGAGTAAAGATAGTGTCAGTGACAGAGGGAGACTCTGTCACTCTACACACTGATGTTACTGTTACTGAGATACCAAGACGTTTTATGCGTTATATAGAGTGGATGTGGTTAGGACCTAAAAATACTCGCATAGTCCTTCTGCGTGATGAGGAGACATATCATATTGTGGATTATGTGAATGAGATATTCGGAGACAGACTACAGATCAACAATCAGACTGGATCTCTGACCATCAGGAACATCAGAACCACAGACTCTGGACTTTATCAACTGATTAGTCGATTTTCTAGAAAAGAAGAATTATACAATGTTACAGTCTATGGTGAGTAGTTGAAATTTATGTACCCTGTCAAGTCATGTTTGAACAATACATTTTTTAAAACCTCATATATTTCAATATGTTCAAAGGATATTAACAGGCCACAGATACAGTGCCCTCCACTAATATTGGCACCCTTGGTAAATATGAGCAAAGGTGGCTGTGAGAATAAATCTGTCTTGTTTATTCTTTTAATCTTTCATTCAAAAAATTCACAATATTCTAACCTATCATTTAAGTAAAACCATGGAAAGCAGGGGGAAAATCTCATTATGAAATAAATGTTTTTCTGCAGTTCATGTTGACCACAATTATTGGCACCCAATTATTGCAACGTCCTTTATTCAAGATAACAGCTCTGAGTTTTCTCCTTTAATGCCTGAAGAGTTTGGAGAACACCTGACAAGAGATCAGAGACCATTCCTTCATACAGAAACTCTTCAGATCCTTTAGTTTCCCAGCTCCATGCTGGTGCTTCTTCTCTTCAGTTCACCTCACGCATTTTCTATAGGGTTCAGGTCAGGCAACTGGGACGGCCATGGCAGAAGCTTCATTTTATGCTCAGTGACACATTTTTGTGTTGATTTTGATATTTGATTTGGATCACTGTCCTGATGGAAGATCCAACCACAGCTCATTATAGAACTTCTAACAGATTTACATTTTTACATTTTTTATCTGTTGGTATTTGCTAGAATCCATGATGCCATGTATCTGAACAAGATGTCCAGGACCTCTGGCAGGAAAATAAGCCCACAACATTAAAGATCCAGCAGTATATTTAACCGTGGGCATGGGGTACTTTTTGTACCAAACCTATCTTGAGTGTTTGCTGCCAGAAAGATCTTTTTTTTAGTTTCATCTGACCACGGAAGCCATTCTCGTTTGAAATTCAAGTTGTGTCTGAAGGATTACAAATTTAAGAATCTGTTTAAAATATGCTGATCCTATGCATATTTGTTATAGGTTCCAACATAACAACTGAACTGAAAAAGTTATGTATATTGTGACAGTCTAAGAGCAGGCAGCCCAGGCCCTGAGACAGTAACCTTTTGTCTTTATGCAGTTCCTGAGCATCTGGCAGGTTTTCCCAAGTTAAGTGTGAATTCTAAGCTCAAGGTACAACTGTGCCTTTTGTTTAAGCACCTATGCATTTGAATGACACTTGTATGCTAAATAGATCAAGGCTGGGAAAAATCTTTAACTGAGCTGTTTTCCTGTACCACATTTGCATGCTTTGTTTAGATTGATTCCACCTCTATGTACTCCTCCCCCTTCAAACCTATATACTCTGCTGTGCTGAGCTTTAAAAAGACGACTTTTGAAGACTGCAGTGCAGAGCAGTGAGTATCTGAATAAAGAGAAACTTCTGCTTCAAGATATCCAAAAACGTCTCTTGGTCTCTAAGAAAAAAATTCACAACATGTCTGACAACTGAATATGCTAGAATTTGTTTTTGGATGAGCAAGGAGGATTTTTCTTAAAACCCTCCTAAACAACATGTGGTGACGTAGGGGCTGTTTGAATTTTTTTTTAGTCTTTTGACCCCAAGACTCAACTTATCTCTGCAATTCTCCTACTGTGATCCTTGGAGAGTCTTCGGACACTTAAACTCTCCTCCTCACCATGCATTAGGACGATATAGACACACATCCTTTTCCAGGCAGATTTGTAACATCTTTAGTTGATTGGAATTCTTAATTATTGTCCTAATGATGGAAATTGGGATGGAAATTTCAATGCTTTAGCTCTTTTCCTACAGCCACTTTCTATTTTGTGAAGCTCAACAATCTTGTTCTGCACATCAGAACTATATTATTTGGTTTTATTCCTTGTGATGGATGATTAAGGGAATTTGGCCTTTGTGCTCCTCATATTTATAATCCTGTGAAACAGGAAGTCATGGCTAGACAATATCATACTCCTAGTCATTCTAGTGTGCTAAATAAATGCAAATATTAATGGGAATATACTTCAGAGATATTTTACTCATTATAATTTCTAAGGATGCCAATAATTGTGCCCAACATGCATATGAGAAAAACATTTATTTCATAACGTAAGTTTCCCTCCACTTTCAATTGTTTTACTTCAATGAAAGGTTAGCATTTTGTGAATTTTTTGATTGTAAGATCATAAAGATAAACAAAGCAGATTTATTTTCATAGCTGTCTTTGCTCATATTTACCAAGGGTGCCAATATTAGAGGAGGGCACTGTACTGGCTTTTGTTTATTATTCCCTCAATATTCCTGTAGTATATGTAGTAATTTATTTCACCTTATTCTCTCATGTTTTGCAGCTCGTCTTCCCATTCCTGTCATCACCAGATACTCTACATGTTCTTCATCATCAGAGTCCAAATGTGCCTTCTTGTGTTCAGTGTTGAATGTGAGTCATGTGACTCTCTCCTGGTACAAAGGAAACAGTTTATTTTCCAGCATCAGTGTGTCTGATCTCAACAACAGTTTCTCTCTAAATCTGGAGGTGGAATATCAGGATAAAAACACCTACAGCTGTGTGATCAACAATCCCATCAGCAACCAGACTCAACATCTAAACATTAGTGAATTCTGTCAGACATGTGCAGGTATATCAGTGGTCATATTAATATTCAAAGAAAACACAACATATAAATGTGTTTTTTTTTCTTTCAGTTAAGCTGTTGGTCAGTTTGTCATAATTTTGGCGCAGGTTCTCAATAAAACCTCGTTTTCTCTCCTCAGATTCTGTTCAGTGTTGCAGTTTCACTGAAGCTGTGATTCGATTGGTCATCTCTGCTGTGGTGGGCGTGGCTACTGTTATCATAGTGGTTTATGACATCAGATCCAGAAGAGCTGAACACAACTGGAGAACGTCACAGTCAGTCCCTGAATAATGAGCCATATGTTCTGGGCACTTTTTATAAAGAATATTGCTTTGGACATTTCGCTATTTCGAAGTTCATTCAAGTCTAAAGTGGCGTTTAATATTAAAGATTCTTCTTTGTTGAATCTGCTTGTTGTTCAGTCAGGACTAAACAGTCAGTTTGAAGTGATCGTGAAGAACTGAGGGTTGTTTGTTTGAATCCCAGTAGATTGTTGAGGGGTTTCATTTTACATGCTCAAATGCAAACTATATGTAAAGAACCTGTATCAGTGTGAAAATAGAAATAAAAGAATATGATTCTGGTTGTCTGAGTCTTGCACCGTATTACAGTACGGATATCTGAACTAACCTGGGGTGTGAATCTACATCTGTACATCCTCACAATTTTTTGTGTCTTTTTCACAGTGGCGTTAAAAACTTAAAAAACTTAGTTTTAAAAAGCGGGTGACACAGGAATGTGTGTTTGGGGGGTGCGGTTAATGTATTGACATTGAACTCATTTTTACCTTGATAGTTTTATTCTTGCATCACTATAATAATATGTATTATTATCCTCAAGATAACTAATGTCAAGGAAAAAATACATAGATACTTATTCATTATCTGCAGTCCTAAATAGTCTAGTGGTAGAATTTTTGTCAGGTGAATTAGGGGTTTTAGGTTCTAATCCACCCTTGCATGTTTTTTTTCCCTGTTATTAAAATCAAATACGTTCTTCAGTGATCCTATATCAAGAAGAGGGACACATTTGTGTGTACTTTGGACATGTCCCACCTGTCCCACCTGTAAATTTCGCCTGTGCATTTTGATGTGTCCTTTCTTCATTTTTTTGTATTTTTAGTTTGTGTATGTCACAATGCGTGTTCTCAATAAGACGTGTTTCTGTCTTCAAACTGCTTCCACTGTTGCGGTTTCACTGATGCTATGATTCGATTGGTCATCTCTGCTTTGGTGGGCGTGGCTACTGTTGCCATAGTGGTTTATGACATCAGATTCAAAAAAACAAAGGAAGCTGAGAACATCACAGTCAGTCGCTGATGACCATGAATTAGTTGATCTTCTGAGTCATTTCTTGTCAAAAGTCCTGGAAATCACCTGGTCGAAAAAGAGCAAGAACCCCACTAGACGCTAATGTTGCAGTATGAATCAACTTTTGCTTGAGAATTTGTGTGATTTCTTTTTTTCAGATCAAGAATTTTGCTTTGCATATTTCACTTCTTTAAAGATGTCTGAAATCTAAAGCATGACATTGAATATTAAAGATTTTTCTTTGTTGAAACTGCTTGTTGTTCAGTCAAGGCTGAACGGAGTCAGTTTGAACTGATCATCAGGAACTGAAAGTTGTTTGTTTAAATCACTGTAGATTGTTGAAGGGTTGTTGCAGATGCAGACAAAAACAGCAACAATAAATGTGTCAAATTAAGTCACTTCCTTTTCTTGCATGAGCTCAGTATAGCCTATGTGAGTGTGTAGTTTATAGGTGAATTCACCTACTTATCATTTAGGAACCAAACAGAATTGAAATTTAGTATCCAGATACACAAACAAACAAACAAACAGTGATGATAGACCAAAAATTGACAGATGAAAAAATAAGTTGTGCTGGTATGGACTCACGTGACCAAAGTTTGAGGAACAGACATCAACTATTTATAAATGTGTGATGACTGGAGCAGAAGTTCTTATAGAAAAATTCCTTCATTACACATTATTTACAGTTTTGAGATACTGAAACATCAGTAGATTTTATTTGTGATTAGACTTTGGTTTTGTGGAGTCAGATGATTTACATTAACTGTAATCTTGCTCTTTTGGTGTTTTTGTTTCAGATACGGACGGAGTGAAGACAGTATCAGTGATAGAGGGAGATTCTGTCACTCTACACACTGTTATTACTGATATACGCAAACATTACGTACTAGAGTGGTGGTCTGGACCTAAAGATACTCTTATAGTTAGAGTCATTCAGCGTAATGAGGATAAATATCATATTAGATATTATGAGAATGAGATATTCGGAGACAGACTACAGATGGACAATCAAACTGGATCTTTGACCATCAAGAACAGCAGAACCACAGACTCTGGACGTTATCAGATATACAGTCCATTCAGAAGAGAATCATTTAATGTTAACGTCTACGGTGAGTAGCTGAAGTTAATGTTTCTTTCTCCACCACTTCTTAACAAGAAATCATTTGAAATCTCTTTTAGAAATACGCTAAAAGAATATTAATTAACAGCAGGCCATGGAATACTAAAAAGAAATATATTCATCTCAGAATATTTATATAGTATAGACACTGTAAAAAACAAAAAAACACAATTTCTTGAGTCAACTTAAAACAATTTGTTACCCTGCTGCCTGTCACAATGTCGGTGTGTGCGGGGAATGATGAGGAGGAGCGAGGAGATCCAAAACATGTAAATTTATTAAATAATCCACAAGGAACAGGAACGGACAGGAAACAGCAGGGAACCAGCAAACACAAAGTAGGAGACGTGATAACTGAATGACAATACAGAATGACTTACAAGAACCGACGATCTAACAGTGGACACAACAAACTTAAATACACGGACTAATTTATCAGACAGGTGTTAGACGATTAGACAGTGACGTAATGAATTAGAAACGGAAACAGAAGACCAAATTTGGTTTTGTTGAGGGAAAAACATACAAAACAGTCCAAAGGGTGTGACACTGCCCTAACATTTTAAGTTCAGTCAACTCAAATAAGTTTAGTCAACTTGAAATGTTAAGTTGTACTAAGTGACAACTTAGGTATTTGAGTTGAATTAACAAAACAATTGATTTGTTAAAGTTAAAAGCTGGTTGACTAAACTATTTTGAGTCGACTGAACTTAAAATTTTAAGGCAGTCGGGAAACAAATTATTTTAGGTTGAACAAGCAGTTTTTTACAGTGGAGTAATTTAAAGACTTATATTGTTTTCCAGAATATTTCCAATCCTGTCAAAAGACTCTACATGTTCTTCATCTGTGTCCAAATGTGGCTTATTGTGTTCAGCGTTGAAAACATGTGACTCTCTCCTGGTACAAAGGAAACAGTTTATTGTCCAGCATCAGTGTGTCTGATTTCAGCATCAGTCTCTCTCTAAATCTGGAGGTGGAATATCAGGATAAAAACACCTACAGCTGTGTAGATAAACAATCCCATCAGCAACCAGACCAAACATCTCAACGTCACTGAACTTTGTCAGACATGTCCAGGTATATCAGTGGTGATATTAATAGATTTCAGTTATTAGTGAGTTCGTCATAATCTCTGTGCAGGTTCTCAATAAAACCTCTTTTTCTCTCCTCAGAATCTGTTCAGTGTTGCAGTTTCACTGAAGCTGTGATTCGATTGGTCATCTCTGCTGTGGTGGGCGTGGCTACTGTTATCATAGTGGTTTATGACATCAGATCCAGAAGAGCTGAACACAAGCGGAGAACAACACAGTCAGTCCCCAAATAATGTGTCATATGGTCTCACATTTGGGCACAAGATCAGGATTTCAGCACTCACAGAAAACCTGGAAATCTGAAGGTTGTTTGAATCTCAGTAGATTGTTGAAGGGTTTCCTGAGATAATTTCACACACTTAAATACTAACTTATTAACTACATGTAAAGAATCTGTATCCGTGTGATAATGCAAAATAAAAGTGTATCAATGAATGAGTGGCACACACTTTTTAACAACTAAAAATTAAGTTCAGTCTGTGTGAAATGCAGTGGCAGCTGGTAAGTTTAAGTTCACCACTGACAAAATGACAAAAGAGAGAACAAAACGCTGGATGTAAACACTATGGTGTTGAGATTACAGCTGATTTGTTCAGTCTGTTTCAGAGATGAAAAAGTACCCATTACTACTACCTGTTTTACCTGTGTCACTCTGGTAACTAGACTTCATTTCATATTGACACATTAATACAAAATAACGTATAAATAACAATACATTTTGTTAGCTAATGGATGTATCAATGCTGAACAACCACCATGTAGAACAGGATGGGACTGGGACAAAATTTCAGACCTCCCATACACCCACAAGAACTTCTGAAACCATGGACAACCCTATTTTTATATGGCCATCAAATTTTTAAAAAAGCTTAGGATGGGGCCTTGAAAAATAATTAAAGTTTCTCTCTTGAACTGCACCTTTACTTCCATTTTCCTTTTCAGTGTCTTTATTTTTCATGATATCTTTCTGCATCGCAGTTTGGGTATGTTTACTTTTTTTTTTTTTTTAACAAATTATCTTTTTTCATCAGTCATCTACTGTTATGAACAGAACTTAAATAAATACTATATTTTCTAAATTGCCTAAATGTCAAAAGTAGTACAATAATAATTACATCATGACAATATCTTTACAGAAAATCCTAATGCTGAACATGTTATTGCATTATCATGAGTCATATTTTTCTCTTACCAAAATGGTTTATTACAGTAAAAGTATAGTAATGTTTTTTGGCGGATTGATTACAATCTGTTTTAATTTTCAATCATAGTTTTACTACAAATTTTATGCTTAGACTATGGTTATTGGTTTTATTTTTTGTAAGGGTTGTGTTATCTGCCTTAGCTCCCTCAATATGTATTATAAAATAATGTTTTATAACATTTGTTTGCTAAATTACTACTGTAACGTTACAGTAGATAATAATGTCCTTTTGCATACAGTATTTTTAGTGGTGAAAAAAACCAACAACAACAAAAAAAAACATGGTTACTATATTTTACTATAGTAAAGCATGGTTAATTTTGGTAAGAGAAAAATATGACTCATGATAATGCAACAACATGTTCAGTATTAGGATTTTTCTGTAAAGATCTTGTCATAACAGTAAATGGCTAAAGGGAAAAGTGACAGGTACAAGAAAATTAGTGAAAAGAGCAAACACACAAAGTGAGATGCAGAGAGAAATCATGAAAAATGAAGAGACTGAAAAGGAAAATGGGTGTTAAAGAAAGAGCCTTTTTCTAATTTTGCACGACCCCAGCCCAAGGTTTTAAACATTTATTTAAATGTGATGGCCATACAAAAAATAGGGTTGTCCATGGTTTCAGAATTTGTTGTGTGTGTATGGGATGGCCTGGATGAGTGTGAGATTTCCTGGACTGAATTTTGTCCCAGTCATGCCCTGTTCTACATGGTGGTTTAGCCTCAATACATTCATTAGTTAACACATTTTAAATCTAAGTTATTTTGTATTAATGTGTTAATATGACGTGAGGTCCAGTTACCAGCATGACACTAAAACAGGCAGTAGTAATGCATACTTTTTACTTAAGCACATGTCTGAGCCCAAACTTCTTTACTTTAACTTAAGTAAAAAGTGTAGTCAGTACTTCTACTGTTACCAGAGTATTTTTAAACATGAGTATCTGTACTTCTACTTGAGTGAAGGATGTGTTTACTTTTGCCATCTCTGTCAAACGGTGATCCACAAAATGCAGATTAAAACTAAACTAACGAGTCTGGTTTAAAAATATAAGAAGTAGAAAGTACAGATATTTGTGTAAAAATGTAAGAAGTAAAAGTAAAAAGTAAAAAGTAGTCAGAAAAATAAATAGTGAAGTAAAGTACTGATACCAGAAAAATATACTTAAGTTCAGTAACATTAGTATTTGTACTAATTTATACTGTCCAAACCACAGAAAAAAACGTGATAGAGTCAGTGACAGAGGGAGATTGGAGATTCTGTTACTCTACACACTGATGTTGTTGATACTGAGATGCCAAGAAGTTTTTTATATCAAATAGAATGGAGGTGGTTACAACCTGAACATACTCACATAGCTACAGTCTTTTGGCGTAATAGTGTGACGTATCATATTACATATTATGATGAGAGATTCAGAGGCAGAGTACAGGTAGACAGTCAGACTGGATCTCTGACCATCAGAAACATCAGAACCACAGACTCTGGACTTTATCGAATGCAAAGTCCATTCACAAGAGAATCATTCACTGTTACTGTATATGGTGAGTAGTTAAATTTAATGTGTCCTTTCTTCACAGTATTTTCACAACATACCGTTTGGAATCTCATATATATTGCAATATATTCAAAGGATATCAGCCGGCCACAGATATTATTGATACAGCATTAAATTAATGTATTTTTCCATCAATATTTCTACAGCATATAGTATTTATTTTACCTTATTATTTTATGTTTTCCAGCTCATCTTCCCATTCCTGTCATCACCAGATACTCTACATGTTATGGAAATATCAGGATTTCAGGATTTTTTTTTCTTATTCATTTTTTAGACAATGATCAAACAAATCTTAAAATCTAAAGTGACGTTTAACATTAAAGATTCTTCTTTGTTGAATCTGCTTGTTGTTTAGTCAGGACCAAACAGTCAGTTTGAACTGCGACCTCCCACTTTAACGGAACCAACCAATCACAGCATGGAAATGCGCCAAATTGCAATCTACTCCTCATCGGAAAGGGATGAAGGATCCCTTCCAAAAGACACTCATTATTCTGAGTCTTAGTCCGGTAAGGGAGGAGACAGAAACAGATCACCTTCGTTCTGAGTCTCCGGCCTGCAAAGGTGAGACAAACGGTCTTTGTCAGTCACGTGGGTTTATTATGTGTGATGTCACCGAGGCGCCATTTTGAAGGTATCGTTGCATTGAGCAGTGAACTGAAAATATACAGAGTCGTAAAGTAAAGACTGTTTAAATCATCATACTGGAGAAACAGAAGCAAACCAAGCAGATATGGGACCGAGATAATCTCAGCAGAAGTTTTAGGAACCCTAACTTATATAATTTGTCATTAACAATTAACACTGATCCATATTAACGTTACCTGACTGCAAAAAGTTGAGTGCTGCCGGTGTTCAACCTCGTTGGAAATATGACGTGTATAAAAACGTATATTATTTACGTACAAATACACTTATATGTTCTGTTTTTGTCTACCATTGATTTGCACATTCCCTTATACCATTAATACCATTAAACTTTACCCTGTTTGTTCAACATTTTCCGTACTTGGCTGATAACAAGTACTGATAAGAAGTCAATCAAAAACACATTTATGAAAATGTCATTATACATACTTCATTATAAATACAACACTGTGTTAAAAATCAGCTTAAAAATGCATAACAGAAGATGTGACAAGCATAATGAACATCAACATACTGCTAAGTGGACACAGTGCAAGTACTACAAAGAAAGCTGAATAATAATAAAATGAAAATAAATAATAATAATTTAATAAATAATAAATAATTAATAATAATGTGATGATGATGATTTGATGCTTCTGCCAAACATTTCTGATGACCTATTCTACATGGATTCTTTTAAGTGCTAGATGATCTGTCAAATAATTAATAGTTTGTAGGTAGAACACATTCTGGCACACACTTTTACACTGAATGGTTTCTGTGTGAAAATCTCAAAGCAGTCAATCATCGCTATACTGTGTCCAAAGGACACCACAAACTAATGAGGGATAATTTTGTGCCTGTAACAGTTGTATAAAACAGTGTTTGTGTAGGCAGATTCAATCTGAGGTGCATGAAGTTAACAGAAGTATTTAAAATGAAGTGAGAATTTCCCTTATGTCTGACACGAAAAGCAGTCCATTTTCTTCTGTGTACACGCAAGTTACATTCAGTTTGTGGCATCGAGTTGTGTCTTGAGAAGTCGACCATCTCCTCCAGCCTTCAGTGTGTAGCTGACCATCTCCTCCAGCCTGGTGGGTCATCATCTCAGCTGGCTGCAATGTGTTTTTTTCTTACAGTTTAGTCACACCAACCTATATGAAATACATAAAAATAAAAACATTAAAATTAGGTATTCAGTTAAGTATTTAGTTAAGAATTTAAGTAGTGAAATAAAATAAATCTCTACACCCATGCATAAAACGACTGCGTGACATTGCATGGTACGTGACGCGTTTCCGCTCCCTGGCTGTCTGTTTAGTGCTGCCCTGACACCACTAACCGGTTCATCGGTTTAAAAACCTGCTATTCATTCTTAAGGTATTGTTTTCGTTATAATGTACTGATTCAAATTAGTTAATAATAATTATTTTATCACTAAGCTGACATGCTCTCGCGTATGAACAGGCAGCATCTGTGTTGGGGGGACGGCACCGGCGCAACCATCAAACATACATTTCAAAGGGATCCAGCCTCATGTTCCTGACCGCATCACTGTCTTTACTGGGTGCTTTTAGGGGATTTTTGCATTTATCCACACTTGTCATTACGCCGTATACCTGCACTACACCACTGAATAGCATTGATAACCCAAAACAACATGTGGATACAACGTTAGGTACTTAAAAAAAGAGAAAATAAGCACAAACTAAAAAATCGCTTGCTTACCTTTATGAAAATGTCGAGGGCAAATATGATGATTTTGCGTATCGTCGCTGATATCCAGGCCATCCAATGCTTCTTGGTTATTTCCGGACAACAGGTGCAACACGAGTCTCCATCCTAGAGAGACAAAGCGGACTGACCAAGTTCTGAGTCTCTAGCCCAGAGAGGCAGAAGACACAGACATTTGCAACAAGGTTAAGCTACGGCGAGCAAACCTTCTTCGGGTACTTTTGCTTGCGTGTTCCAAGCTAAGGACCTTTAGCACCTACTTCAGGGCCACATCTGCATGTTCCAGATCTTAGGACCGTTTGGTGCTCCAGGAGATCAGCATCCTACAGCGCTTCACATTCAAGGCTGTCGAAATGGATTTCTGCTCCTTTCTCCGCTGTACGGCCACCAGCGCAACCAGTGGAAGAAGTCGCCACAACCGGACTGTGCACTCAACCACAGAAAATGTAAATATCACTTCCAAACGTCTTCCAGAGACCTTGGTATTGTTGTATGTTATCAGTACATAACATTTCAGTAGATATTATATAGCTGATTGCGGTTGATAACAAATCTTACACGTATTTGTTTGATGCATAATAAGGTTCTTCACCTTATTTGTTTCAGAGTAGCAACAGTTTATCTTTCTAGATAACGTAGCTCTGATATAGCAACACCCAACATAATCACTTGCATTTTATGCATCTTATGCACTTTATTCCTTTTTCATTCATGGTATTCATTTAGTAGTTGTTGATTACTCTTGTCTATCTTTTGTTAATAAAATCTATTTTATTGCAACTTGTGTCTTCCTTGTGTTGATAATACAGTATAAGGTTCTACAAGTTAGAGATCCCACCAATCTTTCTTATGTGGCACGTGATCCAAAATTTATAACGTCAGCTGTGACATGAGTACCCATCACTACACTATTTCACCTCCCTAGATTGGTGAAAGCAAAATTCACTACATTAATTGGCGTCCCTGGGTTGGTGAAAGCAAAATTCACTACACTGGTATTTAAAGGGATTCTATTATGCTCTTTTACAATGTCTTGGTTTTGTTTTGGGTGTGTACTAGAACATGCTTTCATGCTTGGTGGTTCGAAACACGCATTATTTTGAACATAATTTACATTATTACAATACATTTTTCCCAGCCTGGTACAAATGGCTCAATTAGTTCCGGGTTTAATTAAGGCCCGCCTTCCGAAAAACTAAATGTGTTGTGATTGGTTAGCTGTCCCACTGCGCTGTAATTGGCGAACAGCTTAGATGGTGTTTTGGTACTGCCACGCCCCTTGTCAAAAAACAAGTTCTGTGTACAACTGTTAGCGCAAACTAGATTAAAGTGATTCTTAAGTTTTAAATATGGATATTTTTCTTATAAAAATGCATCGAATCGCACTTTATTGGACCTGTTTTGGACTGATGAACAAAAACATGCCGTTCTAAAGCTTGGGAGTGCCAGGATAAATTTTAATATAATTCCGATTGCATTCATCTGAAAAAAGGAAGTCATATACACCTAGGATGCTTGGAGGGTGAGCAAATAATACGCTACAGTAGTGTTGGGTCCTATCGTCAACCTGCCAGATCGCCAATACATGATATTATCGTGCTAATTTATTTAATTATTTACTATTTTTTGTTTCATTGCCCGAAACCAGCATAAGGCTAAAAGCAGCCTAACATTATCAAAGAACATCATCACTGATCAGCCTATTCTAGTGCAAGTTTATGCATTTTAAAAAAACACTTGTGTTACAAGTGAAGCTGTCTACACTGTATGATGAATAAATCTCTTACCACACACTGCACACGTCTGTGACGTGTTACTGCTCTGAAGCGGCCACTTTAGTCAATGCTTGTGTTTGTACCCGCCATGCTCCATCGCTAAAGTTAGGCTAATCCCCCACCTCGTCCCTACCCACCCCCTAACCATTCAAATTTCCATTTTGAGACCAGAAAGACTTGTATTTGGCTTATTCAGTAATCAAATGTTATACCTATCTATACAATACAGTGGAATATTGCAATAAGTACAGTATACCACCCGTATTAGTCAAACATATTTTATTTTATTTATTTATTTATTTATTACAAATTTTTTATTATACCCTCATTGGTGGCTGAGCCCCCTAAAATGAAAATTTTAGAATCTCCCCTGTTGAACATTATAACAATTTGCTTTATTTACCGGCATTATTTATAAATGTAATAATTTTGTTCTTATTTGTGTTTAACCTAAACTACAAGTAGCGTTAATGTAGACTTACATACCGGTAGCCTATCTAAATATGATTTTATAATTTTATGCTATATTGACCTACAAGTGACCTGCGTGAGAGGAGTTTGCCATCAGAAAAGTCTCAAAAATACACTCAAATCTAAGGCAATTCACACACAAATGGCAATTTGCATATTCAGTTAATGATAAACATGAATTATAAGCATTCAAACATTTTTGTACACAGGTGTGAATTGTTCTGCATTTGTTACTTGATCAGTCTGTGGCACTGCTGAGGTGGTATGGAAGTCCAGGTTTCTTTGACAGTGGCCTTCAGCTCATCTGCATTTTTTTGGTCTCTTGTTTCTCATTTTCCTCTTGACAATACCCCATAGATTCTCTATGAGGTTCAGGTCTGGTGAGTTTGCTGGCCAGTCAAGCACACCAACACCATGGTCATTTAACTTTTGGTGCTTTTGGCAGTGTGGGCAGGTGCCAAATCCTGCTGGAAAAAATGAAATCAGCATCTTTAAAAAGCTGGTCAGCAGAAGGAAGCATGAAGTGCTCTAAAATTTCTTGGTTAGCGGGTGCAGTGACTTTGGTTTTCAAAAAACACAGTGGACCAACACCAGCAGATGACATTGCACCCCAAATCATCACAGACTATGGAAACTTAACACTGGACTTCAAGTAACTTGGACTATGAGCTTCTCCACCCTTCCTCCAGACTCTAGGACCTTGGTTTCCAAATGAAATACAAAACTTGCTCTCATCTGAAAAGAGGACTTTTGAACCACTGGGCAACAGTCCATTTCTTCTTCTCCTTAGCCCAGGTAAGACACCTCTGACGTTGTCTGTGGTTCAGGAGTGGCTTAACAAGAGGAAAACGACAACTGTAGCCAAATTCCTTGACATGTCTGTGTGTGGTGGCTCTTGATGCCTTGACCCCAGCCTCAGTCCATTCCTTGTGAAGTTCACCCAAATTCTTGAATCGATTTTGCTTGACAAGTCTCTCAAGGCTGCGGTTCTCTCGGTTGGTTGTGCATCTTTTTCTTCCACACTTTTTCCTTCCACTCAACTTTCTGTTAACATGCTTGGATACAGCACTCTGTGAACAGCCAGCTTCTCTGCAATGAATGTTTGTGGCTTACCCTCCTTGTGAAGCGTGTCTATGATTGTCTTCTGGACAACTGTCAGATCAGCAGTCTTCAATCCCCATGATTGTGTAGCCTAGTGAACCAAACTGAAAGACCATTTTGAAGGCTCAGGAAACCTTTGCAGGTGTTTTGAGTTGATTAGCTGATTGGCATGTCACCATATTCTAATTGCTTGAGATAGTGAATGGGTGGGTTTTTGTCAAATGTGAGCCAAAATCCTTACAATTAAAAGAACCAAAGATTTAAACTACTTCAGTCTGTGTGCACTGCAGAAATAATCTGTCAAAGTCACTTTCTTAACTGCATGAGCTCAGTATGTGTGAGTGTACAGTTTAGGGGTGCAGGACTGCTTATCAGCTAACGTGAACGGATAATTTGATTTGGGCATACCAAACTTTTCTGTGAAACAAAGTAGAGCATATATCAACCAAAGAGGTCTATAATACATGGATAAAGCGTAAACACAATTTGACTGATTATTCTGGACCCAAGCATTTAAATGTAATATGCAAAAGCACACATATATGCATAAACAGTTGTGACCAGGAGTAAATTAACTCTATATACTATAAAATGTAGTTGCTGATATTCTCATAGACTGTAACATGTGACTTTGAGGAACTGACATTCAGCCATTTATAGCAGTTTGAAGACTTCAGGAAATGTTATCGTGGTCAGAGAAGTTCATCCATTAGACTCAGTATCTACAGTGTAAAGATACTGAAAGCATCAGGAGATTTTTAGTACATTAATGACACATTTTGGATCTGTGAAGTGTTTTTATCTCCTACTGTTGAAAAATGTTTCACACGTTCATTTTCTTCTGTTTGTGGCATGCGATTGGTAAGTTAAACATGTTTTTATGGCTTCAGGTTTAGTTCACTGTTGTTTCATCTTGTCTTGTGTTTTATGCAGATGGAGTAAAGATAGTGTCAGTGACAGAGGGAGATTCTGTCACTCTACACACTGATGTTATTGATACTGAGATACCAAGAATATGGTACGGACCTGAAAATACTCACATAGTCCTTCTGCATGATGAGGGGACATATCATATTGTGGATTATAATGATGAGATATTCAGAGACAGACTACAGATTGACAATCAGACTGGATCTCTGACCATCAGGAACATCAGAACCACAGACTCTGGACTTTATCAACTGATTAGTCGATTTTTAGGAGAAGAATTATTCAACGTTACAGTCTATGGTGAGTAGTTGAAACGTATGTACCCTGTCAAGTCATGTTTGAACAATAGATTTTTTAAAACCTCGTATATTTCAATATGTTCAAAGGATATTAACAGGCCACAGATACTGTTGATAGGGCTTTTGTTGATTATTCCCTCAATATTTCTGTAGTATGTAGTAATTTATTTCATTTTATTCTCTCATGTCTTCCAGCTCGTCTTCCCATTCCGGTCATCACCAGATACTCTACATGTTCTTCATCATCAGAGTCCAGATGTGTCTTGCTGTGTTCAGTGTTGAATGTGAGTGATGTGACTCTCTCCTGGTACAAAGGAAACAGTTTATTGTCCAACATCAGTGTGTTGTGGTTAATGTATTGACATGGAACTCATTTTTACCCTGATAGTTTTATTCTTACATCACTATAATAATATGTATTAATAACATAATAATATCAGTGAATAAATACATAGATACGCATTACTTATTCACAGTCCTAAATAGTCTAGTGGTAGAATTTTTGTCAGGTGAATTGAGTGATGGGTTTTTGGTTTCTAATCCACCCTTGCATGTTTTTTTTCCCTGTTATTAAAATCAAATACGTTCATCAGTGATCCTATATCAAGAGGAGGGACACGTTTCTGTGTATTTTGTTTAGGGTTGTTTTTTTTTAAGTGGTGGGGACATGTCCCACCTGTAAATTTTTCCTATGTATTTTAATGTGTCCTTTCTTCACTTCACATTTTTAGTTTTTGTATGTCACAGTGCACTTTCTCAATAAGACGTGTTTCTGTCTTCAGACCACATTCACTGTTGCAGTTTCACTGAAGCTGTGATTCGATTGGTCATCTCTGCTTTGGTGGGCGTGGCTACTGTTGCCATAGTCGTTTATGACATCAGATTCAAAAAACAAAGGAAGCTGAGAACATCACAGTCAGTCGCTGATGACCATGAATTAGTTGATCTTCTGAGTCATTTCTTGTCAAAAGTCCTGGAAATCACCTGGTCGAAAAAGAGCAAGAACCCCACTAGATGCTAATGTTGCAGTATGAATCAACTTTTGCTTCAGAATTTGTGTGATTTCTTTTTCAAATAAAGACTTTTGCTTTGCATATTTCACTTCTTTGAAGACGTTTGAAATCTAAAGCATGACATTTAATATTAAAGATTCTTCTTTGTTTAATCTGCTTGTCATTCAGTCAGAGGTGAATGGAGTCAGTCTGAACTGATCATCAGATACTAAAAGTTGTTTGTTTGAATGCCTGTAGGTTGTTAAAAGGTTGACCAACAAAAATACTGACCAGCTACAGAGAAGATCAGCAGAAAAAAATGTGTCAGATTAAGTCACTTCCTTTAAATGCATGAGCTCTGTAGCCTAAGTGAGTGTGTGGTTTATAGTTGATTGACAGGCTTATATCTGACTGGCTAAAGAGTACAAGTGACCTGCATGGGAGTTGTTCGCCATCAGAAAAGTCTAAATACACACACACAAATCCAAGGCGATTCACACAAGAATGGCGATTTGCACATTCATAGTCCATCATAAACTCATGAATTTAAAGCATTCAAACATTTTTGTACACATCAAGTGTACATCTGTGAATTGTTTTGCATCTGTGAAACATATTTTATAAATATATATTCCTATTTTGTGCATGTGAATGTTTTTTTTTTGTTTTTTTTTGCGCACGTGAATTAGGTTTTTGAGGCATGGGATTTGGGCTACGTGTGTTTTTCATTGTGTCTTTTGCGTGAATTATTATTGAGACTAATCTTGCTCCATAGACAAAAAGACTACAACAATATAACAAAAAAGGTTAGGGGTGCACGACTGCTTATCAACTAATGTGAACAGCTGATTTGATTTGCGCATAAATGCATAAACTACAACTATAACATTTTACTAAAAAATGTAGTATTGCTGATATTCTCATAGACTGTAACATGTGACTTGTCAGAGTAGGAAGAACTGACGTTCAGCCATTTATAGCAGTGTGAAGACTGAAGGAAATGTTATCATGATCAGAGAAGTTCATCCATTAGACTCAGTATCTACAGTTTTAAGATACTAAAAGCATCAGGAGATTTGTTACTAGATTAATGACACATTTCTGTTGTGGCTTTTTGGATCTGTGAAGTGTTTTTATCTCCTACTGGTGAAAAATGTTTCACGCACTCATTTTCTTCTGTTTGTGGCATCTGATTGGTAAGTTAAACAAGATTTTATGGCATCAAGTTTAGTTCACTGTTGTTTCATCTTGTTGTCTTGTTGTGTTTTATGCAGATGGAGTAAAGATAGTGTCAGTGACAGAGGGAGATTCTGTCACTCTACACGCTGATGTTAATGATACTGAGATACCAAGACGTTTTACAAATCATATAGAGTGGAGGTGGTTACAACCTGAAAATACTCACATAACCCTTTGGCGTAAGAAGGAGACATATCATATTAGATATCATTATGATAAGAGATTCAAAGGCAGACTTCAGATCAACAATCAGACTGGATCTTTGACCATCAGGAACATCAGAACCACAGACTCTGGGCTTTATCAAATGTACAGTCCACCCAGAAGAGAATCATTCAGTGTTACTGTATATGGTGAGTAGTTAAATTTAATGTATCCTTTCTTCACAGTGTTTTCACAACATATCGTTTAAAATCTCATATATATTGCAATATATTCAAAGGATATTAGCAGGCCACAGATACTATTGATAGGACATTAAATTAATGTATTTATCCCTCAATATTTCTATAGTATATAGTATTTATTTTACCTTATTATTTTGTTTTCCAGCTCATCTTCCCATTCCTGTCATCACCAGACACTCTACATGTTTTTCATCATCAGGATCATTACAGCAGAAATGTTCACTGCTGTGTTCAGTGTTGAATGTGAGTCATGTGAGTCTCTCCTGGTACAAAGGAAACAGTTTATTGTCCAACATCAGTGTGTCTGATCTCAACATCAGTCTCTCTCTACCTCTGGAGGTGGAATATCAGGATAAAAACACTTACAGTTGTGTGATCAACAATCCCATCAGCAACCGGACGCAACATCTGAACATCAGTGAAGTCTGTCAGACATGTGCAGGTATATCAGGTATGGTGATATTAATATTTATTCATAGAAAATGCAACATATAAATGTTTTTTTTTTTCTTTTAGTTAAGATCTTGTTGGTGTGTTTGTCACAACTTTAGTTATGGTTCTCAATAAAACCTTTTTTTCCTGTCCTCAGACTCTGTTCACTGTTGCGGTTTCACTGAAGCTGTGATTCGATTGGTCATCTCTGCTGTGGTGGGCGTGGCTACTGTTATCATAGTGGTTTATGACATCAGCTCCAGAAGAGCTGAACACAAGCGGAAAACATCACAGTCAGTCCCTGAATAATGAGCACTAGTATTACCCTCTTTCCCTTACATAAATCTGGAAGTATCAGGGATTTCTTCAGGGATTTCTTTTTTTTTTTTTCTACAATTTCTTATTTAGTTTTTAGACAATGATCAAAAGAATCTTGAAATGTAAAGTGACGTTTAACATTAAAGACTCTCCTTTGTTGAATCTGCTTGTTGTTTAGTCAGGACCAAACAGTCAGTTTGAACTGATCATCAGGAACTGATTCCCAGTAGATTGTTGAAGGGTTTCCTGAGATCATTTCATGCACTCAGATGCTGACATATTAACTATCTGTAAAGAATCTGTATCTGTGTGATGATGAAAAACAGGGACATTTGGAATACCCCCCTGGTTAATCATTCTTTGCCAAACAAAATTGAAATTTAAAATGCATATGTGCAAATAATTAAATAATTAGTTATTCAGACAAACCTGGTTAATAATACACCATGGTATGTACTGTAACATGTGACTAGGCATGTGCCGGTATCACATTTTCATGCTGCGATTAATTGATTGAGCTTTTATCACGGTATACGGTATTATCACGATATTGTAATTTTACAAGAGAAACAGGTAAAAAAACACAAAAAACTTCAGTTTCGTCAACTTAGTAACTTTAATAACTTTTGAATTAACTAAAAGTACTTCAAACATTTAAATACAAATAAATATAAATAAAACAATACACAATATAAAAGTAAACTTGAGCAATTATATCAAAGTGAATGTGCAAACTGCAAAAGAACAACATTTGTTATATGTTTTTAAATAGATTTAAGAGCAAAAAACAATTTTTAAAGAATCAACAATAAACATTTTCAACCAATTCCTGGTATCTCTTCTGGGCTGCCTGGCATATTTTAGTCCTCGAGATTAAAGTGCAAAAATGTGAGCATGTTCACTTTTTCTGGCTTGAGCTTTGAACGCTGAGGTGAGAGGATATGTCCACTGGCACTAAATACCCTCTCTGAAGGAACACTTGTTGCAGGAATGCAGAGAAACTTCTCAGCCAAGGTAGCAAGATGAGAAAGTTCTTCAGCATGCAAACTCCACCACTGCAATGGATCTGCCTCTGATTTTATTAGTGGCAGAGAAAGATACAGTTTGATCTCAGCTTCAGTCTTTGACTTCATGCTGCCTTCACCCTCCTGCTCCTCTGCTCTCTGCTGCCTTGTGGAGGTGATTTTGTTGAGCAGGGTGGCCAAGCTTTGCTGCTGTTTTTCAGAGGTGGGTGTGTGTGTGTGTGTGTGTGTGGGGGGGGTTGTGCTGCTTTGCTCTGTCTGGGCAGCTCCCTCACTCAGTGTTGTCATCTCTGCCAGTTTTGAGGCTTCCTCAATACAGCAGTTGACCGTGGCATCAAGGTCATCAGAAAAGCTTCCTTTAAACCGGGGATCAACGAAGCTTGTCAAGTCCATCACCTTCTTTGCATCAACACTGTACCTGGATTCAAGATCTGACTTCATTACCCTCTTCAGGTCTATGGTGAGGGCACTGTCTTCATTTTTTACCTCAAGAATGTCTGAGATGATGTGACTTAGCACCGGCCTCAGGGCTGACAGACTTACTCTGCTCTCTGAAGCCAAAGCATCAGTAAAAGCACTGAGTGGTTGAAGGATTTGCAAGACTTGTTCAATGACTGCAATATCTGCATCCTTTGGCATCAAATGCCATGCGCCTCTCTCCGTTGCCAGTACAGCACAGACTGCCTGCTGTTGTTCAATAAACCTCTGCAGCATTTTCTGTGTCGATCCCCATCTAGTGACTACGTTATGGATGAGTGACCTCTGAGGGACATTTAAGGCCTCTTGTTTATTTCTGAGCTCTCTTCTTCTCTTCCAGCTTCTTGAAAATCCCTGCACCAAATGTCGACAGCTTCGGACAGCTGTGTCCACCCTCTGGATTTTCAGAGCTTTAGAAACGGCCAGATTCAAGTTGTGGCCAAAACACCCAAACCACTGGCCGGGAAAGGTGGTGGTGTCACTCGTCTCGAATGCCTTTTTCATGTTTGTAGCATTATCAGTTGTACTACTGACAAAAAACTCTTTGTTGATGCCCCACTCCTGCAACATGTCATCAAAAAATTCACTGATATTGTCAGCAGTGTGGTCTTCTGGAAAAAACTGTGTTTCCAGGCAGTTTGATTGAAGTTTCCAATCTGTGAGGTAGTGGATGGTGAAGCTGATGTATGGATGACCACTTCCTCCACTGCTGGTCCATAGGTCAGTAGTTGCTGCATACCATTTTCCCTGGGCTATACGCTTGCCAACATCCTCTTTTAGACTGTTATACATTTTGGGTAATTCTGTCTTAGAGAAAAACTTCTGTGAGGGAACTTTGTAAAGTGGAACTGTTGTCTTCATCAGTTTCAGAAATCCTGGTTTTGCTACTGTGTAAATGGGGATCATGTCTTTAGCAATACAGTATGCTATGGCATGATTGATTTCCTTGGCCCGATGAGATGAAGGTCCATATGAAGCCTGACGCTGGAATGCCTCTTGAACTGTTGGCTGAACGATGGCTTCAGCTGAAGATGAACCAGCACTGCTAGATGCATGGCCACTCTGTAAAATAGGAATGAAAAATATTACTTCATACCTCTGATAATTTAAATAAAAGATGCTGTTCAGACAGAGAATACAAGCAAAGTAAATTTTCGTTTTTTTGTTTTTAGATTAAAAATAACCCAAGTTCCAACTTTCAACTAAATGCATCTGTCATTTCATACTATATTTTAGTAATAGAAAACACACGATGATGAGCTTAAGTTTTGCACTTCACTTGTACTCTCTTGTAAACATGTAAACATCAAGTTTACTCGCACTGTGTGAAAATGTATGATTGTGTTGCATTCCTTTTTTAACTTAAAATCAAATTATTCTGCCTAACTTCCATTATTAATTACAGAACTTACTTTTAGCTGAGTATTGTATTTTGTTGTTAAAATACGAGACGCAAACTTAAGTGTAGCAAGTGGAGTTCATGCTAACTCTTAAACTAACGTTACATGGAAGCAAGCAACATGCAGCAAATGGAAATAAGTTAACGTAATTTTGCCATCCTGTCTTTCAAATAGTTGTTTTATGTGGTATTCAGCATGAGAAATGAAGTGTCTTACCTTTATCTCCCTGAATTGCAGTGGATGGTTGTCGCGAATATGAGCGAACATGTTAGACGTGTTCCCGTGTTTAGCAGCCACTTTCCGTCCACATGTTTTACACAAAGGGAAACCGTCTTCGATCAGCAATCCCTCTGCATTTTTTTGGAACCCAAAATATTTCCAAACCTCTGACTTTACCCTTTTTGAAGGGGGATAAATTGTCGGCAGCGTTCCTCCTTCCGCCATGCTTCTTCTTCGTGTGAGGATTAGAGTGCGGTGGCAGCGGCGGCGCGCACTGCGTGCACACAGTGCTTCTACATGTGGGGATTGTTTACATCAGAGTGCGCATCAGTTCTGCGCAGCATATACGCAGTGTTTCTTCAAGCGGTTGATGGAAAATAAGCTAATGCGCGTTCTAAAAATATAAATTCGGATCTATTATTTTTCACGGTATTTTGAAGTGCCCGCGATAACAATATCGTGCATATTCATTACCGCGATTTATCGCATTACCGAATACCGGCACAAGCCTAATGGTTACTATACTTTTACTATAATAAACCATGGTTAATTTTGGTAAGAGAAAAATATGACTCATGATAATGCAACAACATGTTCAGTATTAGGATTTTTCTGTAAAGATCTTGTCATAACAGTAAATGGCTGAAGGGAAAAGTGACAGGTACAAGAAAATTAGTGAAAAAAGCAAACACACACAAAGTGAGATGCAGAGAGATATTATGAAAAATGAAGAGACTGAAAAGGAAAATGGACGTCCAAGAAAGAGCCTTTTTCTAATTTTGCACGACCCCAGCCCAAGGTTTTAAGCATTTATTTAAATGTGATGGCCATACAAAAGAAACAGGGTTGTCCATGGTTTCAGAATTTGTTGTGGGTGTATGGGATGGCCTGGATGAGTGTGAGATTTCCCGGACTGAAATTTTATCCCAGTCATGCCCTGTTGTACAAATTTTAACAAATTTTAAATGTAAGTTATTTTGTATTAATGTGTCAATATGACGTGAGGTCCAGTTACCAGCATGACACTAAAACAGGCAGTAGTAATGGGTACTTTTTACTTAAGTACATGTCTGACCCCAAACTTTACTTTAACTTAAGTAAAAAGTGTAGTCAGTACTTCTACTGTTACCAGAGTATTTTTAAAAATGAGTATCTGTACTTCTGCTTGAGTGAAGGATGTGTTTACTTTTGCCATCTCTGTCAAATTGTGATCTAAAACTAAACTAACGAGCCTGGTTTAAAGATATAAGAAGTAGAAAGTACAGATATTTGTGTAAAAATGTAAGGAGTAAAAGAAAAAAGTAGTCAGAAAAATAAATAGTGAAGTAAAGTACTGATACCAGAAAAATCTACTTAAGTACAGTAATGAAGTATTTGTACTTAGTTATTTCCCATCTCTGGTCTGTTTCACTTGTGATTCTATCTTGCACAGCATCTATGACATTTAAGTTAACATAGTGCCATCTGTTGGTTTCTTAGTGAATAACAGATACGATCAATTAACTAAACAGTCATTATTAAAGTGTAAAAGCACTTCAGAGAATTGTTTGTAAACACATCATAAATGTGCTAGTTTTAAAAATAGAAATGTATTGCTGAAAACATGTCACAAAGACCATGAACTATGTAATTTAACTGTGGGGTTGGACCGTTAAAACGTTTTTCACCATTTTTTTTGCTCAGGATTTTGGGCGGGGTTGAAATAATGTCTCGATGACTAGTGGTTTTCCCGCTCAATCGCGAGTTACTGTCATTACCATTAGTTACTACAGCCTATGCTAGCTATGCCTTCCTTACATAAATGCATGTTACCTGGTTGAGATAATTTACAAAAAACTCGGTCATCCATTCAGGTTGTAACGGTAATACCTATACTTACATTACTATACTTTTACTGTAATAAACCATGGTTCATTTTGGTAAGAGAAAAATATGACTCATGATAATGCAACAACATGTTCAGTATTAGGATTTTTCTGTAAAGACATCTTCATGATGTAATTATTATTGTACTACTTTTGACATTTAGGCAATATAGAAAATATAGTATTTATTAGTCATTTTAAGGTAAAACAACACATGGTCATAATGTGATACTTTAAATTGAACTAAAATTAAGTTCTGTTCATAATAGTAGATGACTGATGGAAAAAGATAATTTTAAAAAAAAAAAAGTAAACATACCCAAACTGCGATGCAGAGAGATATCATAAAAAATAAAGACACTGAAAAGGAAAATGGAAGTGAAGGTGCAGTTCAAGAGAGAAACTTTAATTATTTTGCAAGGCCCCAACCTAAGCTTTTTTAAAAATTTGATGGCCATATAAAAAAATAGGGTTGTCCATGGTTTCAGAAGTTCT
>NW_026129145.1:0-4890 GCF_022985175.1 Labeo rohita
AGGTGATTCATGATTGGCTGTTAACTGCCCTGAGTCAAATGAGCCCACCCCCATGTCTCTATGACACTGTGATCCAAAGATATCCATCTGGGCTTTTATAATGGCAGTCTATGGGATCAGTTGCTAGGGTGCTCTAAACGGTTGCTAGGGCGTGGCTTGACAGCTTCACAGTGATTCTGAGAGTCTGATTGGTTGGCAGAGTTAGATGAGCCCTCCCCCATGTCTCTATGACACTGTAAACCAAAGTTATGTTTAATGGAAAATTCCTATGTAAATTACCATAGTAGGAAAAAAACATGCTTTTTAATGGGCCGTCCCTCCCCATAGTAAGTCAATGGGAAAATTTGGGGGGCTCTTGCGCCCCAGGGGTACAACTTATACCCCATTGCGGGGTATGTTTTCGCACAGCCTGCTAGCCTCTCCAGATGTGGTGAATCACATGTTTCTACGAAATTCTCGCTCGGCGCTACGACCGGACAAAGTTGGCCGCAATGTTAAGTCTATGGGATTTTTTCGGCGATTTTTCGCCCCGTGTACGATCATCGTACCCCCGATCGCTTATAAAAGTCATAGCACACCATTCCCGAATAGGCCGCACGATTTGACGCCCATTTCGTGGATCTGTGACAAAAACTGCGGGACAAGTTACGCGCCGAAATTTGTACGGAATCTATAATAATAATAATAATAATAATAATAATAAGCACGCAGAATAGTAATAGTGATGCTTTGCTTCGCAAGCACCACTAATAACTAGATAAGAAAGTTCGTCAAGACAAACTTTAAGTTGGCTTGAGAAAGCCGGACCAGAAAGTTGTCGCTAGCAGATGTCGCTAGCATGTTTCTAGCATGACTAACATGTCGCTAGCATGTTTCTAGCATGACTAGCATGTCGCTAGCATGTTTCTAGCATGATTAGCATGTCGCTAGCATGTTTCTAGCATGATTACCAAAGTTGCTAGCATGTTTCTAGCATGACTAGCATGTCGCTAGCATGTTTCTAGCATGACTAGCATGTCGTTAGCATGTTTCTAGCATGATTAGCAAAGTTGCTAGCATGTTTCTAGCATGACTAGCATGTCGCTAGCATGTTTCTAGCATTATTAGCAACGTTGCTAGCATGTTACTAGCATGATTAGCACGTCGCTAGCATGATTCTGGTTGCTAGCCATAGATAGATAGATAGTAATGGTCAGATGATAGATAGATAGATAGATAGATAGATAGATAGATAGTAATGGTTAGATGATAGATAGATAAATAGATAGATAGATAGATAGATAGATAGTAATGGTCAGATGATAGATAGATAGATAGATAGATAGATAGATAGGGTTAGATGATAGATAGATAGATAGATAGATAGATAGATAGATAGATAGATAGATAGATAGATAGATGCGTTTGAATGACTTTAAATGGATTAGAAATACAGTACATAGAAGGGAAGTTTGATTGAGGCTCAAAGGATTCTGGGAGTTTTGATTTTGACAGTTGGGATTTGAAAAGTGCTGGCTCATTTGAACATTCCGTCAATGTAAGTCTATGGGATTTTTCCCAAATTTAATCGCCATTTTTAGGAAAACCGTAAGTCGGATCAGTTAGAAAAGATATAGCAACTAACTTCAGATCAGTTTGAAGATCTGGGCTGAGTTTGGAGTTTGTAGAGTTAAAGCCCTAGGACGAGTTAGAGTTGATAATTTTAGTCTCAGAAGAAGAATAATAATAATAATAATAAGAAGAAGTTTAAATAGCAGATCAGTAAGTTGGCTTTCTCAAGCCAACTTAATAAGAAGTTTAAATAGCAGATCAGTAAGTTGGCTTTCTCAAGCCAACTTAATAATAACTATTAAGTTTAAGTCGGATTTCAGTAAGTTGCTTTCTCAAGCCAACTTAATTAAAGCTGCAAGCAGCGATGAACGGGCCCTCGCACCCGGGCTCACCGCCGACCGGTGGCTTTAGGGAAACAGCGAACGGTGGGCACTATGCTTTTAACATAGTAAATTTAGGAGGAATATAATCAAAGTCATTTAGATGTGCCAAACGTCCTGCTGCCAGCTGGTGGCGCTATGCCTATAACTGAATATTGGCATGTAGACGTCTTCAGGTCAGCGCTTTTATCAAACATATGAAGTTTGGTGCAGATTGAACATGGTATGTTTGAGTTAGTGTAAGACAAGTCATTTCCTGTTGCCAGCTGGGGGCGCTATAATTGTAATGGAATATTGGCCTTTAAATGTGTTCAGGCCAGGACTCTTATCAAACATATGAAGTTTGGGGAAGATCGGACATTGTATAGCTGAGTTACAACAACTTCCAGTTAATAGCATGCATTAGCACGTAGAAAGTGTTTCTAGCATGTTTAGCACAATATGGCATATTTTGCTGTGCTTTTAATAGACCATCACACTGTTAAACATGTCACTTCCGGTTGCCAGCAGGTGGCGCTATGACTTTAACTGAATATGAGCATGTAGATATCTTCAGGCCAGGACTCTCATCAAACATGTGAAGTTTGGGGCAGATTGGACATTGTTTGCAGGAATTGCAACAACTTCCTGTTTCGTGGCTTTAACAATATGCTTTAGCACTTGGTAAGTGTTGCTAGCATGTTTGAGTATGTTTTTAGCCAGTTTAGCACTCAGTGGCTTATTTTAGTGTGTTGCTAATAGTGTATCACAGTGTTAAACGTCACTTCCTGTTGACAGTAGGTGGCGCTATGACTATAACTGAATATTGTTACGCAAATGTGTTCAGACCAGGACTCTTATCAAACCTGTTAAGTTTGGCGCAGATTGGACATTGCATGCCTGAGGTACGGTAGCTTCCTGTTTCATTGCATTAATAACATGCTTTAGCACTTAGCTAAGTGTTGCTAACATGTTATAGCATGTTTGTAGCATGTTGCTACCCTATTTAACACTTGTTGATATTTCTAAAATGTTGCGTTCATTACAGAGTGCAACATCTCACTTCCTGTTGCCAGCAGGTGGCGCTATGACTATTACTGAATATGGGCATGGGCATGTGTTCAGGCCAGGACTCTTATCAAACATGTTAAGTTTGGGGCAGATTGGATATTGTATGCCTGAGTTACAGTAACTTCCTGTTTCATTGTATTATTAGCATGCTTTACCATATTAGCTAAGTGTTACTAGCATGCTTTACTATGTTTGTAACATGTTGAATTTTAAGTTTGGGGCAGATTGGACATTGTATGCAGGAGTTACTGCAATTTGATTTTGTATTAATATCATGCTTTAGCTCTTAGCTAAGTGTTGCTAGCATGTTTTAACATGATTCTAGCATGATGCTAGCCTATTTAAAACTTGCTAATGCTTTTTAATATGTTGCTAGGAGTCCGTAACACCGTTAAACAGGTCACTTCCTGTTGTCAGGAGGTGGCGCTATAATTATAACTGAATACGGGCATGTATATATCTTCAGACCAGGACTCTCATCAAACATGTGAAGTTTGGGGCAGATTGGACATTGTTTACATGAATTACAAAAACTTCCTGTTTTATGTCTTTAGCAACATGCTTTAGCACTTGGTAAGTGTTGCTAGCATATTTGAGTATGTTTTTAACTAGTTTAGCACTCAATGGCTTTTTAGTGTGTTGGTAATAGTGTATCACAGTGTTAAACATGTCACTTCCTGTTAACAGTAGGTGGCGCTATGACTATAACTGAATATTGGCACGTAAAAGTGTTCAGACCAGGACTCTTATCAAACATGTTAAGTTTGGGGCAGATTGGATATTGTATGCCTGAGTTACAGTAACTTCCTGTTTCATTGCATTAATAACATGCTTTAAAGACGTAGCTAAGTGTTGCTAACATGTTATAGCATGTTTCTAGCATGTTGCTACCCTATTTAACATTTGCTGATATTTTTAAAATGTTGCTAGGCATCCACAACAGTATTAAACATGTGACTTCCTGTTGCCAGCAGGTGGCGCTATGACTATAACTGAATATGGGCATGGGCATGTGTTCAGATCAGGGCTCTTATCAAACATGTTAAGTTTGGGGCAGATTGGACATTGTATGCCTGAGTTAAAGTAACTTCCTGTTTCATTGTATTATTAGCATGCTTTAGCATATTAGCTAAGTGTTGTTAGCATGCTTTACTATGTTCGTAGCATGTTGAATATTAAATTTGGGTCAGATTGGACATTATGTGCATGAGTTACAGCAATTTTCTTTTTCTTTGTATTAATAGCATACTTTAGCTCTTAGCTAAGTGTTGCTAGCATGTTTTAGCATGATTGTAGCATGTTGCTAGCCTATTTAAAACTTGCTAATGCTTTTTAATATGTTGTTAGGAGTCCGTAACAGTGTTAAACATGTCACTTCCTGTTGTCAGCAGGTGGCGCTATGAATATAACTGAATATGAGCACTGAAATGTGTTCAGGACATGAATCTTATCACACCTGTGAAGTTTGAGGCAGATCGGACATTGTTTGCCTGAGTTACAGCCACTTCCTTTTTCATGGCGACACGTCGAACTTTGTCAGGCCGCCACGGACACGCCCCTCGGCGAAAACTCAAAAGCTTCGCAATTTAACATCGCAAGGGCCTTATGATAACACTCAGCAAATTTGAAGATGATCGGATAAAAACTGTAGGAGGAGTTCGTTAAAGTACGAGGCCTGAAAATGGCAAAAACTGCACAAAAATCGTACAGGAAATTCAATATAACGGACTTCCTGTTGGGTTTAGGAAGTTGCACCAGGAGACTTTTTGTAGGTATTGGTGTGCTACACCAGTGTACCGAGTTTCGTACAGGTACGTGAAACGCAGCTCGAGGCGCACTCCGTTGAAATTTTATAGGTGGCGCTATCGAGCCATTTTGCCACACCCACTTCTGAAAACCATATCAGATG
>NW_026129146.1:0-4881 GCF_022985175.1 Labeo rohita
ATTTTCTATACCATTAAAACAGCGACATCTTTGAATTCAAATAAAATAGCCTTCTGCATGTTCTTCAGTGTCCATGAGGCTATTTTCTGCAGTACTGTAAAACAGAAACTTGAGTTGTGTGGAAAAATTACATAGTTCATCCAGCTGAATGAACTTAACATTACAAGTAAGATGAACTATTCTTGAAAAAGTAACCTGGCTGCCTTAAAAATATAAGTTGATTCAGCAAAATGTTTAGTTTAGCCAATTTTTATTCAGTTTGCACAATTTCTCATCTTGCTGGGCTAACTAAAAACTTAAAAGTTGACTCAGCTTCACCTCTGTTTCCCCAACAGTTAATTACTACTAACTCTAGGTTTAAGGAACTCCAACATATGTTTAAACAACGTTTTTTAGCTTATTTAACACAACATTTTAAGGCAGCCAGGTTACAAATTATTTTAAGTTGAATCAACTTATTTATTTATATTTATTTAACTGATGCAGATGAAACTGAAACTGCGGAAGAACTGACAGGGGTATGGTTTGATCTTCAGCTGACCAATCAACAGAAAGGGGTGTTTCATTCCCGCCCACGTGTAGAAATGGAATATGCAAGCTGTTTATTCATCTCCCCCCCCACCCCCCAAACGAAAAACGAAAAACCAGGCTGAATTCTTTGTTTTTCGTTTTTCTGGAAAAAATGAAAAAATGAAAAAGGAGCCGTTTTCTCAAGTTTCGTCTTTCACTATTAAGTCAAAAAATTCAATTCAATTCAATTCAAATTTATTTGTATAGCGCTTTTCACGATACATATCGTTGCAAAGCAGCTTTACACCAAATTGACATTTTTACAATATATGTAGTAGTAGCTTGATGTACATATGGTAGAGATGTGTGGTAAAGATCAATTAATGACGTAATCAAACAGACAAAGAACACTATAAATTTGTAGCAGAATTTGGTAGTGCTGTATGTTTTCAGGGTTGGCATCATCTGAAGTCCTCTGAGGGGTTGGCATCATCTTTTCTTAAGTGTTCTGGATCCACACTGGAGCTTGTGAATTCCTAGTTACCATGGGATGTCAATCCCATGGCAAAAACAGAGAACAAATAGGAACATAATTAGCGTAGCTGCTGTTCAAACTAAGAAAATGAAGATTTGTTAAACCAGAGCTAAAAGATTAATAATGAACATTTGATCAGATATAGCTGCAGAAAAAGTTTATGAGATGCATTATTTGAATGCTTGGCTAAAAAGATGTGTCTTTAATCTAGATTTAAACAGAGAGAGTGTGTCTGAACCCCGAACGTTATCAGGAAGGCTGTTCCAGAGTTTGGGTGCCAAATGTGAAAAAGCTCTACCTCCTTTAGTGGACTTTGCTATCCTAGGTACTACCAACAGTCCAGAGTTTTGTGACCTTAGGGAGCGTGATGGATTGTAGCGTGGTAGAAGACTAGTTAGGTACGCAGGAGCTAAACCGTTAAGTGCCTTATAGGTAAGAAGTGCTATTTTGTAGCTGATGCGGAACCTAATAGGCAGCCAGTGCAGAGACTTTAAAATTGGGGTAATATGATCATATTTTCTTGACCTGGTAAGGACTCTAGCAGCTGCATTTTGGACTATCTGTAGCTTGTTTATTGAAGATGCAGGACAACCACCTAGTAGTGCATTACAGTAGTCTAGTCTAGAGCTCATGAATGCGTGAACTAGCTTTTCTGCATCAGAAACAGGTAACATGTTTCGCAGCTTGGCAATGTTTCTAAGATGGAAGAATGCTGTTTTTGTAACATGAGAAATATGATTTTCAAAAGACAAGTTGCTGTCTAATATAACACCCAGGCTTTTGACTGTAGTGAAAGTAACAGTACATCCGTCTAGTTGTAAATTGTAAGTCAAAAGATTCTGTGTATTGTTTTTAGGTCCAATAAGTAATATCTCTGTCTTATCTGAATTTAATAGCAGAAAATTGTTGGTCATCCAATCTTTTACATTTTTAACGCACTCTGTTAACTTTGATAATTCAGAAGTTTCATCTGGTCTTGTTGAGATATATAGTTGAGTATCATCAGCATAACAATGGAAACTAATCCCGTGTTTTCTAATAATATTACCAAGGGGCAGCATGTATATTGAAAATAGTAGAAGACCTAGAACAGATCCTTGTGGCACTCCATACTTTACTGGTGATAACTGAGATGACTCCCCATTTAAATAAACAAAGTGGTAGCGATCAGACAGGTAGGATCTAAACCATTTTAAATCCTGCCCTTGGATACCTGCATAATTTTGTAGTCGATCTATTAGTATGTCATGATCTATAGTGTCAAACGCAGCACTAAGATCAAGTAAAACTAGCAGTGAGATGCAGCCCTGGTCTGACGCAAGAAGCAAGTCATTAGTGATTTTAACAAGTGCAGTTTCTGTGCTGTGATGGGGCCTGAAGCCTGACTGAAATTCTTCATAGATATCATTTTTTTGCAAGAATGAGCACAGTTGAGCAGATATAACTTTCTCTAAAATTTTAGACATAAATGGAAGATTAGAAATGGGTCTATAATTTGCCAGTTCACTAGGGTCTAGCTGTGGTTTCTTAATAAGAGGCTTAATAACCGCCAGCTTGAATGGTTTAGGGATGTGACCTAAAGATAACGATGAGTTGATAATATTGAGAAGCAGTTCTTCTGCCACAGGTAAAAATGAATGGACGAATGATACACGGATTGTGTTGGCGCCCTCTGCACACATTTGTTATAATGGGTAATCTACATTAGCTCTATTGTTTATAATACATTATAGTTTTATTCAATAAAACTATGATTACTTGCTTTTGATATTTCATTTGAACTAACTATTATTGCCTCATTGCTATTATATATGTATTTAAGTGATTTTAAAGGCTAGTGTTCACTTAGGTCTATTTTTATTACTAAAAAAAAGTAATTACACTTATCAGATTTAACGCAATCTCACAAGCAATTCGTACGATTTTGTACGACCTCACTCCGTTTTCAGTGAAGGGTAGGTTTAGGGACGGGGTTAGGTGTAGGGCATTCATACAAATTCATACATATGTTTTAGCTAAAATCATATGAATTTGTAGGAGGGGTCGTACAAATTCATAAGATTTAGCCACCTCATAAAATATGTATGAATTGCCGTGAGATCAGGCTGAATTACTTGATTAATCATCAGAATAATTGACAGATTACTCGATTACCAAAATAATCGTTAGTGACAGCCCTAAGTCTTTGTCTACTGCAAATGCTAACATGTTTGGTTGGTTAAGTTTTAAAAACTGTGGTTTGCCATCAGTTTAAGCAAGTTGTACTCTTCATTTATCTTAACTTTTTAAGGCTGCAAAAATTATGCAATTACCAGTTTTTTTGGGGGGTGTAATGGAGAAGTAATATAATTATTCGTGCTATTAGTAACTTATTACTGCTGGCTGGGAGTAATATGTGAAATAATAATATTATATTTGAACTGAGTAACACGTAATGAGTAATATATTAAGTTCCCTATCTGTCGTACACTCCGAGTTGTGTCGAGTAGTGTACGACACTAGGGGTCGCTCTTGAGAGCCCAAACACCTCTGACAGTATTGAGAAAGGCCAATGAAAATTGGGTGTGCAGATTTGCATAGCTGACCACGCCCCGGACATCCGGGTATAAATAGGGCAGCGTGTGCATCTGCTCACTCGTTCTGTTCTTCGGAGCCGAATGCAGCGTCTCTGCGTGAGATGTAGCAACATTCACCTCTCGTCGTTGGATCTGCAGCACAGACAGCGGTCTCTCCCTCTCTAGCACAGCCTGTGTTGTGAGAGTCCCCTGGGTGCGTCGACGGCGATCTTGAAGAGCAATCTTCCTTCTATGGGTGATTTCTCTGATAGAGCTGGCACGGTAGGATTGTGTGTTGGTTAACATATCTTTCCCTCCGTGTCATCCTGGTTGCGGCTTACCTTCCCAAACGATCGACATGACCGTTGTGTTCAGTGTTGAGTTATGCTCACGCTGATGCAGCGCTTGTTGTTGACTCATGTTTTGCTTGCGAGAGCTCGATCATGGACGCGCTTGCTCGTCAGCCGCGTGCTTTACGTGAAGCCGCGGCTCACTCCGACTGCTTCCCGCTCCGGTCCTTCTACTTTCGGGTACGAGGCCGTTGCGATGTGCGTCGGTAACGAGCATTAGGAAGCAGGGAAGGCTCTGCCGGGTGAAAACCCCGCAAACCTCTCGCTCCTCGCGTCCCTCGATCCAAACGATCAACACGACCGCTGTATTCAGTGTTGAGATTCTCACGCCGATGCAGCGCTTGTTGTTGATTCATGTTTTGCCGGCGAAAACATGACCTGGGCGCACGAGCCGTATGCTTACGTTCCCGACTGCTACCCGCTCCGGTCCTTCTACTTCCGGGTACGAGGCCGTAGCGATGTGCGTTGGTGACGAGCATTACAAAGCAAGGAAGGTTTTGCCGGGTGAAAACCCCGCAAACCCCTCGCTTCGTGCGTCCCTCGATTGAGTTTCCGGACAAGTTTGTTAGTCTGTCTCAGTACAGCTGACTTTCTTATTCAGAACTCCTAATTGGGCGGAAATGGTTAGCGGCAGCATCGCTAAGGAAGGGCGTGAACTATTTGAAGCAGAAACTTCAGCTGAGCAAGCCTCTACGGGGGACTGATTCTCAGTTTGAGGTGGATGCAAAAAAAAAATGGCGGCCGTGCCTGAAACGGGAAGCCAAGAAGGGGCTGGTTAATAGACATCTGGGTAACGACCTGTACGCTCGTTTCCAGTGTCTGTTTCCCGGTAGTGCACGAGAAGTTGGTGAAATCGCGGAAAGCCCATTTAAAAAAATGGTCAGAACGTGATAAACCAACTTCTCCTGCTTCACCACTCTCGATGGGGGTC
>NW_026129147.1:0-4863 GCF_022985175.1 Labeo rohita
TATTTAAGGTACCAATATGCACCCTTTATGGGTAAATAAGGTACGAAGGTGTGCTTTTTGAAAAAGTACCGCCCAATGACAACTTGTGTACCTTTTGTTCTTAGAGTCTAGACATGCGTTGGTCATCATACAAAGTGTAAATCGCATATTTTGGTAACACTTTACTAAAAGCTTTTATGTATAATGCATTATAAATTATTATTGAATGGTATAATGAATTCTAATTATTCATTAGTCAATGATTTGATAGGTGTTACAATGTATTAACTGTGGCTACAATTATTCATGAGATTTTACAATGCATTATAAGGTGCATTACAAGGCATAATCAATGCATTAAAACGTCTAGGTTACGTACGTAACCCTCGTTCCCTGAAGGAGGGAACGGAGACGTTACATATTGGAACTCGCTTGAGAGTCCAATCATCTCCAAGCCTTATTCAAAAGGCCAATGAACATTCATGAACATTGGCGAGTGGTATTTGCATGCCGAGCCACTCCCCCGTATATACGGGTATATAAGAAGGCGGCGTGCAACCACTCATTCAGGCTTTTGCTGAGGAGCCGAGCTGCAGCCCGGCGTCAGCGCGACGTCAGGTCGTGGCAGGGGATGTAACGTCTCCGTTCCCTCCTTCAGGGAACGAGGGTTACGTACGTAACCTAGACGTTCCCCTTCAGTCGTTTCACTACGACGTTACATATGGGAACAGACCCATGGAACAGGCCACGAACCAGACGTCGCGTTACGCAACACACCGCATGCCGACAGGCGGACGTGTCAGCAGACGGATATGAGCGTAACCTTCCCAACGCCCTCCTGGGGGCCAATAGGGGGCCCCACAGGGATGCCAGTTGTACTGAAGCAGGAGTTGGGGGGGCGGAGCACATGAAATCTCTACATGTGGAACACAAGAAATTCAATATATCCATAGATTTTAGGGATATATGAGGGAAACATCGGCCTTCTGGCTGACCGTGGAAAAATACTGAAACATGTTGCCACAACCTGCTGGGCGAAGGAGACCCAACCGGAGCACAGACAAGCACTACTCCGCACTAGGCCTGACTGCGGGGCATGGAGGACCCAGGTTCGCCGGAGGGAACAACTGAGGGAAATAGCGCACGGATCCATTAGGAATGGCGCAGCAAGCCGACACCAGCCGGACTCCCGCTCGCCTGTGATGTCTATGTTAAGACACGGGAGGATACGGCCTCTACGCGAAGGTTGTAGAACCTGGCGAAGGTATTAGGTGTCGCCCAACCCGCAGCTCTACAGATATCTGCTAGTGAGGCGCCATGAGCCAACGCATAGGATGAGGCAACACTCCGTGTGGAGTGGGCACGAACACCTAAGGGGCATGGCTCTCCCTGGTTTTGGTACGACAGGGAGATGGCATCTACCACCCAATGGGCCAACCTCTGTTCGGAGACAGCATTCCCTTTCTGCTGACCTCCAAAGCAGACGAAGAGCTGCTCGGTGCGTCTGAAGTGCCGAGTACGGTCCACGTATATACGCAGAGCGCAAACTGGACACAGCATCGCAGAGGCTGGGTCTGCCTCATCCAGGGGCAGAGCTTGCAGGTTCACCACCTGATCGCGGAAAGGCGTGGTGGGAACCTTGGGCACATAACCAGGCCGGGGTCTCAGGATGACGTGAGAATCGCCGGGCCCGAATTCTAGGCACACTTCGTCGACAGAGAAAGCTTATAGGTCCCCTACCCTCTTGATGGAGGCCAGTGCGGTCAGGAGCGCTGTCTTAAGCGACAGATGTTTTAGCTCAACTGACGCAAGTGGCTCAAATGGGGCCTCCCGCAGGCCCTGGAGGGCGACGGAGATGTCCCAAGAGGGTATGGGGTGCGGCCTGGGGGGATTAACCCTTCTCGCACCCCTCAGGAACCTCACGATGAGTTGGTGCTTACCTAGGGATGTTCCATCCACTGCATCGTGGTACGCTGCAATGGCAGCAACGTACACTTTGAGAGTTGAAGGGGACAGCCTGCGCTCCAACTTTTCTTGCAGGAAGGAAAGCACTACTGCAATCGTACATCTCTGTGGGTCCTCCCCGCGAGAGGAACACCAGTCGATGAACAGACCCCATCTCAGCGCATAAGCCTGCCTTGTAGAGGGGGCTCTGGACTGAGTGATAGTTTCTATCACGGCCTGTGGAAGGCCGGAGAGGTCTGACGCGTCCCGTCCAGGAACCAGACGTGCAGGTTCCACAGATCGGGGCGCGGGTGCCAAATTGTGCCCATCCCCTGAGAAAGAAGGTCTCTCCTCAAGGGGATTTTCCAGGGAGGGGCTGCCGCGAGGGAAATGAGTTCTGGAAACCAGGTCCGGGTGGGCCAGTATGGCGCAACCAGCAGAACCTGCTCCTCGTCCTCCCTGATCTTGCACAGTGTCTGTGCAAGGAGGCTCACCGGGGGAAAGGCGTACTTGGGCCCCGGAGGCCAGCTGTGTGCCAGTGCGTCCCTGCCGAGGCTGTTGGGAGCCTCGTTGAAGGAGTAGAACCGCTGGCAGTGGGAGGATTCGGGGAAAGCAAACAGATCTATCTGGGCCTCCCCGAAATGGCTCCAAATTAGCTGGACTGTCTCGGGGTGGAGTCGCCATTCTCCAGGATGGGTGGACTGCCGTGAGAGCTGGTCGGCTGCACGGTTGAGTTCTCCTGGAATGTGAACGGCACGTAGCGATTTCAGCCACGTTTGACTCCATAGGAGCAGATGGCGGGCGAGTTGTGACATGCGACGGGAGCGTAGACCACCCTGACGGTTGATGTAGGCTACAGTCGCTGTGCTGTCGGTACGAACAAGCACGTGCTTGTGACGCAACGTCGGTCGGAAGCGACGAAGGGCCAGAAGCACAGCCAACAACTCTAGGCAATTGATATGCCATTGCAGTCGAGGTCCTGTCCAGGAGCCCGATGCTGCTTGCCCGTTGCATACAGCACCCCAACCCGTGGAAGAGGCATCCGTGTATACCACAAGATGCCTGGAGACTTGTCCCAGGGGGACTCCGGCCTGAAGGAAGGCCGGGTCTGACCACGGGCTGAACAGGCGGCGACACTGCGGGGAAACGCCAATCCGGAGTGTGCCACGGTGCCATGCCCATCTCGGGACTCGATCGTGTAACCAGCGCTGAAGCGGTCTCATATGAAGCAGGCCGAGCGGCGTCACTGCGGCTGCGGCTGCCATATGCCCCAGGAGCCTCTGAAATGTTTTGAGAGGGACCGCTGTTTTGTGTCTGAATGACCCCAGACACTTCAGCACTGACTGCGCACGCTCGTTGGTGAGGCGGGCTGTCATACTGACCGAGTCCAGCTCCACACCGAGAAAAGAGATCCTCTGCACTGGGGAGAGTTTGCTCTTCTCTCGGTTGACCTGAAGGCCCAGATGGCTGAGGTGCCGGAGCACCAAGTCCCTCTGTTCGCACAACAGATCTCGCGAGTGAGCTATGAGAAGCCAGTCGTCGAGATAGTTGAGGATGCGAATGCCCGTCTGCCAAAGAGGGGACAGGGCAGCCTCCGCGATCTGTTTACACTAAATGCAAATAGCAATAGATTCTATTTATACTTTAAAAATAACAGTATTTTATTTGCAATAAGTGTAAACAGCCATTATGGCATTTATACTACTTAGTGGCAGATATTTTCACTTCAGTATTATAATAGAACGTATAATATAGAATGCACACTCATTTCCTTAATTTTTATTGAAAATAAATGCCTTTTCCGATGTAATACGTGATGTGAAAAGGGAAAACAAGTTCAGCAAAAGGCAGATTTGAACTCTGGTTCAGAGCTATGTGCTTTACTGTCTACACCACTGGAGCTGATGTTTAACTGCTGTCATTTAAAATGTCTAGCCCAACAATACGGTGGTGGATGGAGTTAGTGTAAATAGCCTCTGACAACAAGGCAGACTATTTGCACTTAGTGTAAATAGGCACTCAGATTTTTTGGTTTTATTTGAGCCAATCTCTGTTTTGAACTTGCACACAAACTGCATTCCAGTAAAATGTAATTTGTGTGGAAATTATGCGAAATCTGTAAAGAGGATGTTAACAGAGACCAGAGGTGGGACACACTAAAAAAAAAATGCTGTATTAGAGTCAGCATTTTTAAACACAGGGTTCCCGTGGGTCCTTAAAAAGTCTTACATTTAGCATCACATTTAAGGTAATAAAAAGTAATAAACTGTTCAAGAAAAAAATTGCACAATTAAGTCTTAATTATGACTAAGAGGTCTTAAATTTTATGCACGGGAAGACCAGAATTGCGATACAGCTTAGTGTGACGATTAAACTTCAAAAGACTATGATTTCCTTAAATAAATTTGAGCGCTGCACGTTCAAAGTCTGGTGCTGAGCTGCTTTGTGTACTGCCCTTATCGGGGAAACCCATGTCTGCAGTTCCGAATGTGCCATCTGCTGGCAGAGATTGAATGTGCATTTTCAATAAGTCTGTTGTTTTGAGTAGGGTATTCTTACAATACAGGAGGCTGTAGTTTCAGGACCGCATTTCTAGGACCCTTTAGTTTTGTTTTTTTTTTAATTATTATTATTTTATTTTATTTATTTATTTGTCATATGCACGCATTAACAGCTCATACTATCTATAGCACTTGCTTTAAAATTCTGTATATTATTATTTTTAAGGAAATACTGTATGTAGTTTAATTGTATACACTTAATTATTGTCCTAACCAACTCCTAACCCTAAACCTACCCCTGGGCAACCCTCTTGAAATATTTAACCTAATTTATTTCAGTATATGCTAGACTTCAGTTCATTAGCCACAGCACAGAACTTCATGTCTGATGTGTGACCCACTCAACAAAGTGCAGTACACAGTAAACAATTGCTGTACA
>NW_026129148.1:0-4863 GCF_022985175.1 Labeo rohita
TAAATATGTATTAAAATCAGGTAGAGTCAGTAATTAATCTGATTACAGGATTTTAATGTAAGTTTTTACAAAAAAAAAAAAAAAAAAGAAAAAAAATGATTGAAATTGAACTCTGATTATCTTCTTTTCTGTTCCACCTTACAGTGTCTGGTAGTTCAGTTGCAAGATTTTGGTGATTGTTTAATCAGCAAAAGGTGATAAATGTTGTATATGATAATTTGAAGTGGTCTTGAGAGGAGCAGTAAACATCAGGTGAGGATCCACAGAAGAGCTTCACTACTGTGTCTATGAGGAGAAAGAAATGTGTGATAAATGTGTGAATGTGATCCATACAGGTGAAGAGACTCAGACTTTACAATCAAATAATGCAGCATGTGTGTTAGAAACATGTGATATTGAATGATTAATGTTGCTTTAGTATTCAAGTGATCATTTTGTTTAATTTAAAGCTGGAACAGAGGAGGAAGAAGCTCAGATGAGTCTGTCTGGCTCTTCAGTTCTTAAACATTTGATATGCTTTCCATCTTTGTTAGATTGAAATGGTTACTGTTAAGATTTTACACTGATCAAAAATGAAAAAATGTGGTGTGTTTATTTAGCCAGACTGTGATCAATCAATAAATCACAACAATCCCACACTGCCAATGTGATACAGATACAGACACAGTGATTGAATGTTAACACAAGTCTAAATGCAGCCTAAAACAACAAAAGTATTGACTTTTAGTTCTGTTCATCTTATTTAGAATGGTTACTGTTAAGATACACTGAAAAATGTCATTATTTACTCACCCTTTTTGAAATGTATTTAACAGAATCAAAACCGTGTCTGCTTCATTTGAAGGAACCAATGAGATTTACAAACACCATGTTTCAAAACTTACCATACTTTTACCAAATTCCTTGCATTTATTCTGAATAATCGGCTATCAGTATCAGTGGAGAAATTTAATAATATTTTTGAACCCTTCTGTCATGTAGCCTGTGACACCATTGGTCAAAAGTGCAAATTGCTTGCAAATTTCCTTTACAATGCAGAAATATTAACAAATGGCTGTAATAAAGTTATTATAATATAAAGTTTATATATTATAATGCACCTTAACGTTGGTGCTACCCACAATTAAACAAAAAGAAGAAGTTGTTTATATATTATGAACCCTAGGCTCGGTTATTTGGTTTATTTAATTCCTGGATACTGCCTGCCTGTAAATATTGTGCCCAAGAGTATAAAAGTGTTTAATCAAGTATATAGAAATAAATTTGAATGTAGGCTATATTGTGAGTAGTCATAGAAGTGATTAATAAATAAAATAAAAATAAAAACAAAAATGTAAGAGTGAATCATTCTGTGAATCTTCAGTTGATTCAGTGTTTCAGAGGGCTTCATTTCACATCATCACAACTGTTTTCAACTTCCTCTTCTTCTAGCTAGAGCACAACTGAAGCTGCTTTGTCTTGACTTTTTAATGACAGCTGGCAATGCAGCTGTATGTGCATTCCTGCCATTTACTGGGAGTGTAAAGCCCAGACGGAAGACAGAGAAAACTAAAATAAATCCTCCTAATTAAATCTCTCTCTCTTTCTCTCTCTCTAATTACTTACATTTATTGGTCACTTACTTCTATTAGTACTCATAACCAGTGTTGGGGAGTAGCTTGTTACATGTAACGGAATTACGTAATTTAATTACAAAATAAATGTAATTGTAATTAGCTATAGTTACTGAGAAAAAAATATGTAATTAAATTACAGTTACTTTTGAAAAATGTTAATGATTACAAAGGGGTTACATCTGAATTTCACACAAATACACCCACATACAGATTTAATTGTCTACTTTTATAAACTGCATTGATTGCAGAATAGGACACATGCTTATTCAATAACTATTTTATTTCCTATTTGGGTTTTTGCATATACTTTAGATTTTAAGATAAATTGTTTTTTTCCAGGGCGTTGTTAGATGGCAGTGTTTCCTGTCATAACTATGCAAACATTTGATTTCAAAACCAGTATCATAGCTATTAAACTATTTCTTGTTATGATTTCAAATCTGAATTTAACCTCAGAATGATCTAAAATGATCTAAAAATAAGTTAATAAGAGTCTGAATTTGTGGTGGCTGTGCTTTAAATTAAATTATTACACGGCTTTACGGAATACTTGATTCTGATTGGTCAGTCATCACATTCCAAGGTATGTTATTCTTCGATAACAACTGGTAAAAGCTAATAACACAGACTCATCCGGAAAACTTACGTTGGCCTATACGCTTGATAATTTTTCTTAGTGGAAGCTTTGGATTTGGTTAGCTATTAAAATATTAAAACTCAATTCAATATTATGTGTACAATTTCTTGATGAGGTCATCCTGGTTATGTGGACTCAACAAGCAACTGTGTAATAAATGGGATAATGTACGTCCAGCCAGTTGTTATTGCAAAATAAAGATGTATCCCTTACTTATTATAATCTTAATTCAAGTGATAAAGGATTTTAAAAGTCTGACAGTAATCAGTGTTGAGAGCTACTGTAAGGTTCACTCTGCCTGGTTTAAATGTTTCAAAAATTTTAGAAATTTAGAAAAGTAAATCAAAAAGTAATCAAAAGTAATAAGTTACATTACTTTAATATAGAATAGAATATAGAATAAGAAAGAAACAGACTAATATTAGCGTAGATGCCATTCTTCTGACGATGCACTGAGTACATCGGGTGTTATGGGAAGTAACTGAGCCTAACTTTTAAAACACCCCCAAACTTGGTTTCTCCCATTTCCCATGATGCACTGCAGCACAGATATAAAGGCTCATTCCACAATCATTCTGGTTTCTTAACCGGATCCAGCAGCATGGTGGCAGGTGAGGTGAGTAAGTGCTGCTCTTGTAAATGGGTTTATATTTTGTGTGTTAGTTAGTGATGGCTAAGTGAAGCGTTCTGAACTAGTGAAGCTTTCAACACAATTGTATCGGAAAAAGGTTCATGTTGTGGCCATTAGTAAAAATGAATAACACCTTCCAAAGTGCTGTGCTCCATTGCAGCCGCTGGTTTCACATCTGGTTCTACAAATGATTCTTTGTTTTATTTTATTGTATATAAATAATGGTCATTGTCAAAGTCAATTATTTATGTTGGTGTACTAGCACTAAAATAAGTAAAATAAATAAAACTTAAATTCATAAATGAAATCTATGATATGTTTATTTGAACTCTGCCTCAGTCCTTAGACTTTTTCTTCAAAGTTAATTTTTGAGCTCAATATATAAATTACAACTAAAAAATAAATTCATAAACAATGCTAACACATTAAAATGTACTATAATGTAAAGGAAACGGCACTGGGCTTCGCTTCGTTTGAACCAGATACTGAAACAAGCGCATGGTTTTCAGGTGAATGAAGCTTCGGACGTCATAGATCACTTGCTTTTCTTAAAACGAATCAAGCTCTGATGCAGTACTTCAATGTGAAATGTGTCTTTTTTTGATACAAGCTTTGGAGCATCCTTGTTGAAGGTAACATCACTAGTGTTAGTTAAAGATGGTCTGTGGAACATTTCCCTGTTTAGTTGTGTTAGAATAGATGTGTGATTACTGGATGGTTTACTGCATTTGTGTGCTCGTGTTCAGTTACAGTAAATGAAGCTGATTCACTGCTCATCTCTCACTCATATTATCCTTCCTAATATGCCTGTCTCTCTTCTACTACACTTCTGATCCATTCATAACAAACCTAGAGAAACACTTAATGTCTAGATATTACGACAGACATACGATCATGACCGTATGTGATTTACATATTGGGCTGTTTTCCTAATAATAATGTTAACATGAGGAATGCTAAACGAGGGTCACTTAGTGTGATGGGATGGATGTTGTTACTACAACCCCCTCTGCTGGAGAATAGGAAGAGCGCACTACAGGTTTAGCTGAGGCCTTCACCTGGTTAACTGGTTAATGATTAACTTGATTGCTTCAGGTTGAAAGTAGAGTGTGCTGTTACTCAGTCACTGAATTGCGTTAATGTTAAAAAATCACTGTTATTTTAATAATAGCAATCGCAGGCAGTTTGTGTCAAATAAAAACATTTTCTGTCTATATAAAATAGCTTGAAAAAACTGCCAGCGCTTTGGTGTCAAAAATACTTTTTTATTTTTTTTTTATTTTTTTTTTTTTTTTTTATTATTACATTATTTTATTAGTTCACCTCAAATATTATTATTATTACACCAGTCAGCAATTTTTTTGTCAAATAAAAACATTTTCTTTCTATATAAAATAACTTGAGTTTTTTGGTGTCAAAAATATACATTTTTTTTTTTTGGTAAGGTTACATTATACTTGCCAACGATCTCTAGGAGTTCGCCTCAAATACATTAAATATTAATAAAAATTAACTTCTGATACTTTTCAACAATCGCAGGCAGTTTTTGTCAAATAAAAACATTTTTTGTCTATATAAAATAACTTGAAAAAAGTGTCAGGGCTTTGGTGTAAAATAAATATTTTTCATATTTTTGAACGGTTACCCCAAAACTTGCCAGTGATCTCCTGTATTTGGCGTCAGATACATTTTATATGAATAAACATTAACTTCAGATACCAGTCAGCAATCGCAGGCAGTTTCTTTCAAATACAAATTTTTTTTTGTTCATATAAAATAACTTGAAAAAAGTGTCAGGTCTTTGGTGTAAAATAAATATTTTAAATATTTTTGAACGGTTACCCCAAAACTTGCCAGTGATCTCCTGTAATTGGCGTCAGATACATTTTATAATATTTTAAATATTTTTGAACGGTTACCCCAAAACTTGCCAGTGATCTCCTGTAATTGGCGTCAGATACATTTTATATGAATAAACA
>NW_026129149.1:0-4847 GCF_022985175.1 Labeo rohita
TTAGATAGGTCTATCTAAAAGGCAATTACATAAACAGACATTACATGAACAGAACTAGACATTACAGACATTTCACGAAGTAATCAATGTAAAAATAAAACACTGCGAAATCTTCACTGTATACATCAAAGATGATTTTTAACAGTGAGTGATTTTCTCTTTTTCTTTTGTTGTTTGATTAACATTTAAAACATGATCTGCGTCTGCAGGTTTACGCTGCTGTCGCTTTAAGATCTGACGCACAGATCAAATATTTTGACGCATCAGTATTTCTCCCAACTGTTCGGGTTTACTTAAGACAAAACCGATTGCATTTACATGAATAGTCTCCAAGACGAGCATGTGTGTAGCAATAATAGAACTTAAGCGAAAGAGAACTCTGTATTCACACACTGAGTGAGAGGCGCGTTCCGTGAGCGCGCTTTGAATGTGTGGGCACATAAACCCATTAGCTTTCAAGTAGCTACTGGACAAACATGCAAATACTGAATATCACTTTCGTGATAATGCATCGTGTCAGTGACATTTCCGTCAACTGTCCTCGGACTCGGTTGGACTCGGAATATTTTCCGAGTCCGAAATGCTCGAGTCCGAGTCAAGTCCGAGTAAAAATGCATCCATGTCCGTGTCAAGTCCGAGTCTGCTAAATATTGTACTCCAGACCGAGTACACCAACTCTAGACAGAGTGGGATCGGGAAAGGTCCACGACCAGGATCCAAACTTGGGACGCCAAGAGCACAACGGCGCTACATGTCAGCGCGCTGCCCACAAGGATACTAACTCTTATTTATTTTAAATGTAATGAATTATCCAAGTGTAAAGAGGAGAAAAGTTCATGATTTCTCAATATGTGGGAATACCCTAGAGTTATTGGTGATGATGAACTGTAATAAAAATGTTCACCTATGCCCAAAACTAGTCTACACTCTTAAAGGTGCTTTAAAAGGTTCTTCACAGCGATGCCACAGAAGAACCATTTTTGGTTCCACAAAGCACAGTAAAAGGTTCTTGAAAGAACCATCTCTGTCTTATCTTTTTATGATCTGAAGAACCTTCTTTGCAAAAAAAAAAAAAAAAAAAAAATGTATAAAACAGAAAGGTGCTTCAGATGTTAAAGGTTCCTTAATGAACTATTTAGACAAAAAAAGTTATTCTATTTGTGAAGCACCTTTATTTTTAAGAGTGTAGTCAAAATATATCGATTTTTTTAATTGGTTCATCTTATTGCAATGCTTGTTTTAAATCATTTTAAGTCATCTTGAAGCCTGAAGCCTTTGCTGAAGCCCTCTACCAGTGGACCCTGGTTGAGAGCCAAAGATCTAAACATTTAAGGAAAAGAAGCATGAAGACGAGAGTCCTGATGATAAAGACTGCTTTCCTTCTCATTATATACTTCCAATGGCCAACCACATCAAGAAATAATGATGCTTTAATTTTCTCTGACCTACGATCTCCATCAGTTGCAGATGCAGCAGAAATCTTTAGGGTATACACCCTCTTTTTCCCCAGACATGTCCTCTTTTTGGATCTAAAAAAATGCGTCTGACCGAGATTTCTAAATCGCTCAGAATGTTTGGGATTCAGCTTTCTAAAGTCGCCATTCATTGTTTTTGTATTAAATCATCCGGGACTGTTTTCTTAATCCTGCTCCCGCTGAGTTTCTGAGCATTACCGCCTTCTCAGGCAAACATCCCTATACTGAAAACCCTAATAAGTTAATTGGACTAAATTGATTGAGTAAACTCGTTGCCTCAATTTAATTGAGTAATGGAATCTTCCAAAACTTGCATATTTAAGTTTATTTAACTTGGCGGTTTTGTAGACTGTACTTAAATCATTCAGTTCAACAAACTTAGCACTTATTTAATGTACCTAAACGATTGTGTTCACTTGGTATTCATTTTTTTAAGTGTACTTATATATTTAAGTTAACTCAACATGAAAATGTAACTTAAAACTGTTAAACAATGTTCTTATTTGACTGCAAGTCATGTCAGTAGTAGCACAACAAAAAAACAAACAAAAAAGCTCATAAAATGGTTATTGATAGTTAATAAAAATAAATAAAACTGAGTTGTTACCATTGTTGTGATTCACATGCTGAATGTTGAAGTCTGTGTGTGACTCACGCACATTACCCCACATATTAAAAAATTATATAAACGCAGTTAAAAGCTTCTTATAGTGTTTATAAAAAAAAAAGAAAATCAGTAAAATTGTAAAATCATTAATCAGCATCAAAAGCACTCATGATTTAATTACCTAAAAAACCTAATGATTTAATTAGAATATAGATCACCTTCTAAAAGCAATCTATTTATTACTTTTCTTTCTTTGAAATCAAACCAAAAGTAACACTATTCACTATAATGGTGAGTATTTAAAAAAAAAAAAAAAAAAAAAAAAAAAAAAAAAAAAAAACCTTTTCAGGAAAATCAACATTAATTTATGAAGTCAGCTTATGTGATGTTCTCTCAAATATTTCAGTTGTACTGAAAATTCAACATTCAAGATGACTTTTTAAAATGATTTTTTTTTCAAATGATTAATCATGATTTTGAGCTCACAACACTTGAAATCTTGTTTATGCATTTTGATAGTAAATAAGTTAAATTAACTCATATTTTTAAGTAATAGGTCCAAAATGCTAAATTTTAAGTAATGTTTAGTCAACATTACTTGATTGTATAAGTAAAGACAGCATTAGGGTTTATTGCATACAATTTTAGCGCATCAGAGAGTCGCTGTCAATATGCGGAGTATTTAAATCTTTTGAATGAGAGTTGTCTCTTCACTTTCACTTTTACTTTCGATCTAGCGATCAGCACTCTGTTGAAAGGGAACACAGTTTACAAAAACAGATTTCTGTCAGTGCTGAGCAGCAAATCTTTCAGCATGGTCTGTCAGTCATCTCTCCTTGATCAGAAAAATCTGACTCCTGCAACTGCTTTTGGAGTTTTTTTTCCTCTCCCATGGAATTGGGCTACTGTTGCCACGGGTTGATTTTCCCCAGTGGGTTAAATATTTGAAATATTGCACAAATTACATTAGACTGAAATGCTTGTAACATTAAAACATTTCCCATTCTATGATAAATTGTGGTAGATGTTAAGTTTTGTGTAGTGAGTGTGAAGGAAATCCCCCCACATTCCCCCAACACGTCTGCATCCGCACTGTCCTCTTTTTTTGGAAAACTAAAATATAGTTCAGGAAGTGTCTGATTTATCGCACACAGACTGACTTTTATAACAGTCTACTATCGTGTCAGTATGGGGTCCAGTGCATTGCCTCTCATACTCTGTAAGTATTTTATAATATTCCACACTTTCTGTTTTCGTTTTCTGTTTTTAATAGTGTTTTTTTAATTTTCTCTGCCCCCCTTAAAGAATTGTCCATGTAGTGAAACAAAAATCACACTTAAAAATGACTGAATTTCATTGCATTAAACAATATATCACGTGTTTCAGCATTTTGTTCATTTCAAATATAGTTTATGTGAAGAAAAACTGTTCAAATTATTTTTATGGTCACTATAATGTCCCAGTCATTATTGTTAATATCTGCCTGTAATTTGTTGAATGAACGGAAATACTTAATATCTATGTTTCTTCTAGTGCTGATGTCTCTCATCCACTCTGGACTCACTCAAGGTACTGTGCAGCACTGCAGTACATTTGATTTAATTAAACAAATGTGAATTGTGTTGTAGTAGTTTATTTGTCTACATGGATCACTTTTGTCTCTTTGCTGATAAATTCTGTCCACATTTTGCTGTAATTCATCTACACCCAGCATAATTTGAGTAAGTCCTCATGCTGCTAAAACACTGACATTTCTGCATTATTAAATCAGCCACAAAGAAGAAAACACATACACAGAAATCAAGTGGTGAGGTGGAGAAAATCTTGTCTTGCAAAAAACATTCTAAGTTGGACATCCTTTCCCCTAGTTAAATGACTGCATTGTTCTGTCTTGTAAGAGTGGCAGACTGCCAATTAGCCTACAACAAAACATGTCCCAAAGTTATTATTCAGTGCTTGCCTCATTATTTTTATCTAAAGACCATGCCTGAAAGCCATGTGGCCTAAAAGTGCAAATTAGTACCAATACAGATGCCAACTTAAGCAAAAGTCTCATTCTTTCTGATGTGATTTCTCTTCAGTCATGTAGGCCATGAGGCCTTTGAAACACATCTGGCTTTTATAATATTCAAAGTATTTGTACAATTGTTTTCTATAGGATAAATAACATATTTAATCAGTGGTGATCTGCCATGCATGGTTCATGAGGACACAAATGTGTATAATGACATGGGTAATACAACATAAACATAAATAAATTACAAAAGAATTAATCTCTGTTACTCAATACATTAAAATGTATTAAGATCTCCATCTACACAATTGAGAACAGAAATGAAGGAGTGGCATCACAACACACACGATGCAGACCAAATGCAAAAACACACACACACACACACACACACACATAATGAACAGGCTCAAGTTTTTACTGTAATATTGTAACATAGTTGCAAAAATGGTACTTCAGTAAAAAGTTAAACTTTGACAAAGACTCATTTTTTAAATTGTTATAATGATTTTAGAATGTCTCAACAAATTTAAATGAATGATCACTGCAGGCATCTAGTGGCTGTAGATGAAAATCCACATTATTTTATGGCAGCAATCTACTACTAAAGCATGGCACATTGTCCATGTTATCTCCATGAATCAGTTATAATTTACATAAGATAAATAAATAAATAAATAAATAAAATGACCAAAAATGTTAATAAATTGCTGTTTAAATAAATAAATGAGCTCTTTAAAATAAAACATCTGAC
>NW_026129150.1:0-4842 GCF_022985175.1 Labeo rohita
GAACTCATTGTTAAACTTTTTGAGAAATGTGTCTTTGTTTTGAGAACTGAATTAATGGCTCGGGAAAATGTGCCTACTAAAATCAGTTCTATTGTTAACAATCGAGAAAACTGCAATACGACTAGATTCTTACCTCTGCTATTGTAACACGGAGTGATTGACGAGAGACGAGCGGATCCACATGCGAGCTTTTATTGAAGGGACGAGACAGATACATGGTCGAGCGGGCAGGGTCAAACACCATAGCAGATAGGGATATCGTAGGCTAAGCACAATCGGAATCCGTGAATCAGGCGTAAGTCCAATCGGGAGCGAACAACGTCCGTGAAGGGAGATCCGAGAGAATAGTCAGACAGGCGAAAATCCAAAGGCAGGCGGCTAGACAGTCAAAAACGAGAAAACCAGGCAGGAGAACAAAAACCAGGAACTAAGAAACGCTAACTATGGAATACAAACAATAATCTAACAAACCGTGATTTTCATGGGGAAAGTCCAGGGTTTTTATAGTGAGCCTGATTGGCTACCGGAGGCAACGTAATGGGTGCGATGGGTGATGGGAATAGTAGTCCGGGGTGCAAAGCAACAGTCTGAATGTAATGATGGGGTGAGAGCGACCTCTGGTGGTGAGCGGACCGCAGAGCACCGACCAGATTCGTGACATAGCCCCCCCCCCAAGGAGCGGCTTCCAGACGCTCGAAGGAAACAACGGTCAGGGGAGCGGTGGGGAGGGAGGGAGACAGGGCGGGTTGGAGGGCCAGGTCCATGTGGAGGGCCCGGTGATTGAGGCAGGACCGACAGAGCAGATACCCTCCGGGCGGGGCCGGAGGCGGAGCAGGAGACGCAGGAGCCCTCAAGGCGGGGCCGGAGGCGGAGCAGGAGGCGCAAGGGCCCTCCAGGGCGGAGGCGGAGCAGAAGCCCTCCAGGGCAGGGCCGGAGGCAGAGCATGAGCCCTCCGAGGCGGAACAGGAAGCGGAGCAGCCCTCTGGGGCGAAACAGGAATCCGCGTCACGGTCTGGGACCTGGGGAAAGCAGGGACAGAGGAGGCAGACAGAATAGGGGGAAAAGGCGGAGCGGCCCTCCGGGGCGGAACAGGAGGCGGAGCGGCCCTCCGGGGCGGAACAGGAGGCGGAGCGGCCCTCCGGGGCGGAACAGGACCCCGCTTTACGATCTGGGACCTGGGGAAAGCAGAGACAGAGGAGACAAACAGAGAAGGGAGAGAAGCAGAGAGCTTGTAGGGGACGCCACCTCCAAGGGAGGATCCACAGCCATGGCTGACACCTCTGGAGGTATTGGCGCAGCTTCTCCGACCAAGTGGCACTCTGGAACAGGCTTGTGACCAGGCGAAAACTCTGGAGCTGGCTTGTGACTAGGCGGGCGCTCTGGAGCAGGCTTGTGACCAGGCGGGAGCTGGGGCGGAGCAGGAAACTGCGTTATGGCCTGGGATCTGGAAACGGCAGAGACAGAAGAGGTAGAAAGAATTTGGGGAGAAGCAGAGAGTCTGTAGAGGGACGCCGCCTCCATGGGAGGATCCACAGCCGAAGCTGACACCTCAGGAGGCATAGGCGCGGCTTCTCCCACCGGTGAGGCCTCTGGGTCTGTCTCGTGGTCAGACGGGACCTCTGAGCACAGTGTGCAGCCCACACACACCAGATGGCAACCGCCATTAAAGGAAGAGCAGCAGCGGGAGGTTGTGGTGGGTCCAGTGCGCTGGCTATCCCGATAGGCCATGGTCTTGGGATGTCAGACGAGATGTGACTTGACTTGGGGTCGTTGGACTGGGCATGACCTGGCTCTGGGCCATCAGACGGGGCATGGTAAAGCTCTGGGTGGTCAGACGAGACGTGGCTTGAGTCTGGGCGGTCAGACGAGACGTGGCTTGAGTCTGGGCCGTCAGGCGGGACGTGGCTTGAGTCTGGGCCGTCAGGCGGGACGTGGCTTGAGTCTGGGCCGTCAGGCGGGACGTGGCTTGAGTCTGGGCCGTCAGGCGGGACGTGGCTTGAGTCTGGGCCGTCAGGCGGGACGTGGCTTGAGTCTGGGCCGTCAGGCGGGACGTGGCTTGAGTCTGGGCCGTCAGGCGGGACGTGGCTTGAGTCTGGGCCGTCAGGCGGGACGTGACTGGACTCTGACTCTTGGAGATCAGCCCTGACATTGCTTGACGCAGGTACGACCGCCTTGACGTTGCTGGACTTGGAAGCTTGACTGGACGCTGAAACTGCATTATGACAGGACCTGACAACTATGCTTGACTCACGAGGATCTGCTGAGGCCTGGCTTGCTTCAGGAACAACAGCTGTAACGTGACTTGGCTCAGGGACGACAGCGGTAACGTGACTTGGCTCAGGGACGACAGCGGTAACGTGACTTGGCTCAGGGACGACAGCGGTAACGTGACTTGACTCGTGATGAACAGGTGTGACTTGGCTTGACTCATGGGGAACAGCTGTGACTTGGCTTGACTCGTGGGGCACCGCTGTGACCTGGCTTGACTCTGTGTCTTGACTTGACTCAGGGGTAGCTTTAAATGGCTCTTGTATGGCGGCTGTGACATGACGGACCTCTGTTCTCGCCGCCATCTTGTGAACGGGCTCCGCCGTCGCCGCCATTGTGTGGACGCGCTCCGACGCGGCCGCCATTTTGTGAACGGGCACCGTTGTCGCCGCTACCGCGTTAACGCGTTCCGGCGCGGCCGCCATCTTGTGCGCAGGCTCTGCTGACGCCGCCATAGCTTGAGCACGCTCCGTCACGGCCGCCATTTCACGAGCGATCCAGGCGGAAAACCTGTTTGCGGCGTCGTGATCCGGCGTTACCGCCAATCTGCGAGAGGGGTGCGCGGCTGCTTTGTCTGCGTTGTCGCGTTCCTTCCTCGCGACCCTCACAGTACACGGCGAGCCCACACACAATAAAGCAAAGTTCAAGAAGGCAGCCAGAGATGAGCGCGGACCCTCGCGTCTGAGTCTAGCCCTTAAGTGCTCGTTTGCACCGTCGCAAAAAATCTCAATTATAATACAGTCCAGTTGGGTGGAATAATTTGCAAAAACTAAGAACTCACGGGTGTACTGCTCGAGTGAACGTTGTCCTTGCTTTATCCGGCATAGAATCCTGTCAGTGTCTGTATCTGAATGTCCGGGGTGAAGCTGCTGGATCCTGTTGTGACGGTTTGTTCTGTAACACGGAGTGATTGACGAGAGACGAGCGGATCCACATGCGAGCTTTTATTGAAGGGACGAGACAGATACATGGTCGAGCGGGCAGGGTCAAACACCATAGCAGATAGGGATATCGTAGGCTAAGCACAATCGGAATCCGTGAATCAGGCGTAAGTCCAATCGGGAGCGAACAACGTCCGTGAAGGGAGATCCGAGAGAATAGTCAGACAGGCGAAAATCCAAAGGCAGGCGGCTAGACAGTCAAAAACGAGAAAACCAGGCAGGAGAACAAAAACCAGGAACTAAGAAACGCTAACTATGGAATACAAACAATAATCTAACAAACCGTGATTTTCATGGGGAAAGTCCAGGGTTTTTATAGTGAGCCTGATTGGCTACCGGAGGCAACGTAATGGGTGCGATGGGTGATGGGAATAGTAGTCCGGGGTGCAAAGCAACAGTCTGAATGTAATGATGGGGTGAGAGCGACCTCTGGTGGTGAGCGGACCGCAGAGCACCGACCAGATTCGTGACAGCTATAAGTTTCCGTGATCGGCATCTTATTATTGATTTCATGTTAATGTTTGGTCAGATTTGGCATAAAGGCCTGTATAAGCTGAGCGAGCGGTCAGAGAATCGGATCAGCAAAGAATTGCACGATGAATCTCAGACAGATCCGGACGGGATTAGATTTCTCAAAGGACGAGTTAATTAATATCTGATTTACGAACAAATGTACTAACAATTCGTTAATGAACTGGGCCGCGCTTTGTGTTTTTGACTCAAAAAGAACCGGTTCATAAGAGTCATTTATTAATGAAGTTGACTACACTGGGCAACCATCGTGAACAGTTTATTGAAAGACGTGTTTTTGACATTATTTTGCCTTAAACTGTCATCGCTGCTGCTGAAAAGTAGCATATGAAACACTGCTTACATTTATATTTTATTCTGTGATAATTCTGGGGTGGCAGAGCTTTTTCTTAGGGTCGCACTTGCCACCCCGGTAGATCCGCCCCTGCTAGCAATATCAATTATATTAATCCAAGGTATTGTATTTTTATATTTTTCACGCTATATTATGTATTATGTTTATACTTCGGTGGATAATGATGGTATTATTGATGAATGGCTGTACCCATGCCTCTTATATATTTGTGGGTATGAGTGTAAATATTGTGGACCGAAGTTGGTGCACTGAAGGATTGTGTATCATTTCTAACATACTGGGATTGTTTTAAAATCCACAGTTGTTGTGCACCGGTCCTCTCCTCTCTAAGGAAGTGATTGTCTTTACAGTTTAGCACTGCGCCAGTTTAGTCCATTATATGGGCTGAGGTATGAGCATCTTTTATTAAGAGGGTTATTTAATAATTGTTGTTAAGGTACAATAATAATGTGAGGTATTATGTTTTGTGGGAATATTTTAATCAGTGGTGCTATTTATAAATTGTTTATAATGTTCATTAAGTATGTAATATGTTTACTGAAGACAAAATGTTATGTTTAAATTGCAGACTTTATGCTGATTGCTGCACTGTGTGCCACTGTTTTTTTTCCCCACCATTTTGTTTTGGTTTTTGTTTATTTAATCATTCATTGCAGTTGGTATACAGAGGTCCATTCAAGTCTATGGGTGTCCATATTAACGTGATCTTATGTCTGTATGTTATTTTGGCTTAATGATTGGCCATAT
>NW_026129151.1:0-4829 GCF_022985175.1 Labeo rohita
CTCTAAGGTCAGCTGCATGGCACACAGTTGTGTCAATTTCACTATCATCTTCGGGCTCCTCTGGGGGGGACTTCAGGCATGTCATTCTGGTGTGCAATCAACTGGTCACCTCTATTGGACTGGGCCAACAAGTACTCCACTGCAATGCGCTCCCCTGCAATAATTTTTTAACACACTGTTAATGGGGAGAGGACACACACACACACACACACACATATAAACACAGGTGAGAGAGAAATACTCCAGTGCTCAGCATTGCCCTGAGAGATATCTTACCAGTGGGTTTTCCTGGATGAGTGAATTCTGGCATCAAATTGCAACCAAGGACCCGTTGGCTCAGGTTGTTTAAATGAGACATTAAGCAGACATCAAATGTCCTGAGGGTTGAGGCCCCCACCACAGATACAGCTTCTTTTGCCCGGCTCATGTTCCACCTCGAGGCCCCCTCCAACATGTACATTTGTGTGTGCATGGCATTGCATCTCCATCCTAAGAATGAAAATGCACTGATTCAGTCAGCAATTATTTTAAACTGAGGACATTCAAATTTACTGACAGTTACAGAACAGTAACACAATAATGAGACAAGTAGCTGGTAGTGAATTCCACAAAAACAAACCAAATCCAGGTAGTACCCAGGGTTCTACTTCTGTAATGCTGACACAATAGCAATCTTTTCAACTTAAAAATCTACAGAACATACTGCAATTTAACATTCACTATTTACCAGGAATGAAGGCACACTGGTGACGGTGAAAACTCTCCAGTGATGATGATCCCCTGCCACACCTAAGCACGTTTAGGACTTTTCCACCCTTCTGGAGTGTCCCCGTCTTTGTGTACAACTCTACATGTGGAGGGTCCTGGATGCACTCGAGGTGTTTTTGTTGCATCTCCCAAACATGGTGCATGCTGTCAGGGTTAACCAGGCGAAGCCCTGTAGTGTCAGATAGCTCCCACACTGATTCCAGCAGCCCTGAAATCATGGCTCGGATCTCCTCAGCCTTGCGCGTCCGCCGCCTACAGTGCTTCGCCAGTTCACCTGGGCTGATGCTGGCCATGAGCTGTGCCTCAGTGGGAGTCTGTCCACCATGGCTGCTCTTCCACTCCCCTCTCTTGGCCGCCTTAAGTTCTTTCACATCCTCCTGATCCCATTCAAAGATACAGGAGGAAAGTTTTGAACAAAAGGTACCATAGAGAGGGTGGTGCTCTGTAGTAAGGCCACAGTTGAATCTTCTCATAAAATGGAAAATATCTAGCCTTATAATAGACTTCCATGGCCGAAAAAGTTTTAGCACCGCAGGTGCACCTGTGGTGGGGGGGAATAAAAAAACATGCTTTTGAATTCATTTCAACATGCTTTCCATTCATTATAATTTGTGGAATTGGCAGTAATTTAATGTAATTTACAATTACATTAAATTGACAGTAATAATAATAATACTAATTACAATCACCAACAGGGAAAAGGTTTTTTTTTTACACCACTGTTCACTTTAGCAAAATATATTTGATAAAATACATTTGATAAAATAATAATTTGAAAATCCCACCTGATTGACTGCAGCAATCCCGGTCAACATAGATGACCTCAGGCTCTGGCTCGCCGGCATTCTGGTAGCGTTTCACAACACCCTGGCACAGCTCCTCCAGTCCTGCGCCTTCAGCTGTTGTCAGAACACTATTCAGAACCTGGCCGAGCTCATTCCCAATGTTGGTCATCCAAGCAGCCGTGTCCCCAATGCCACCAGCCAACTTTTTGGTGATCTGAAAAACAAACATAAGGAAACATTAAAACATTCTGACAGGCTTAATTATACATTTAAATCTTCTTTTTGTTATGGTCCATTACTAATATATATATATATTATATATATATATATATATATATATATTTATTTATTATATATAAAAAAAAAAAAAAAAAACACACACAAATGCACACTTTTTAATCATTATGATGAAATGATATCTATTCCAATTAATTTACGTGGATGGCTGAAAATAAACCTCATGCTCAAACCTTCATGTTATTGTACCTTCTTTGTAGAATCCATCTTCAGGATTCGGCCATAGGTGGAGGTAATCACCCCCTTCATCTCGTCCAGATGGCTGAGGATGTCATTGGAGTGGACAGTCTCAAACCACTGGGCGAGTGGAAGTGGCTTGAAGGGTGCAGGTGCAGAAAAGGCAGGTGTCGCTGCAGATTGGACCAGGGCAACCTTTCTCAAATGATGCTCACAGTCAGAAAGGTACTGGATGGTCCGTCGTGCCCACTCCTCACTGTGGACTTCCTCTACTGCTGACTGGAAGTAAGAGGAACTGTTGCCGCTCGTCCTTGGCCTGAGGAAGGTCACACATTTCCTGTCCAGGGCTAGCTGAGTGGTCAGTACTGCTGGAAACAGGGTCCTGTGTGCCACATCCAGTTGTGAAAGGACATCCTGGCTCCATGGGCATACAGGCAACTTGCATGCACTGCAACGCGGATAGTCCCCACCCACCAGGTAGTAGCGGCTATCCATGTCGATCACCTCCCTGACCTTTGGGTAGATACCAGAATGGTGCATCTTCCGGCCACATTGTGGGCACTTAAGAGGAATGCCCCACATCCTCATTGGTGCCCACAGGAACATCCTCTGTCGGAAGTACCAACCAGGCTCAGGTGGAGACGGCTTGGGCTGCATCGGCGGATAAAACCAGTTTGTCTGGATCTGCTGCCTCAGCTGGCCTGTGGGCTCATAGAGGCACTTGGCAATCCACACCCAATCTGCTGGCTGGAGGACTCTTTTGAACTGACTGGGAAGAAAGCTCTCCCAATCAGTAACAGCCTGAGGCAGAGATGGCGTGGGCTGCAGTGAGGGTGCTGGACATGAGGTTGGAGGTGGAGGTGGAGGTGGAGGTGGAGGTGGAGGTGGTGGTGAGGGCTGTGGAGCTGGAGAGTGGATTGGGAATGGAGTGAGCTGCTTGGATGGAGATGGCCGTGGGGATGGAGATGGCCGCAGAGATGGGCGCAGGCATGGAGATGGCTGCGGGGACGGAAATGGCCTCGGGGACGGAGATGGCTGGAGACACTGAAATAGCTGCGGGGATGGAGACACTGGTGCTGGCAGTGGAGACGGCAAGTGCTGCGGAGGTGGCGCCAGCTGTGGAGATGGTGAAGGGCACGGAGATTGTGAGGGATTTTTTGAAGGGCTGACACGTGGAGCCAACAGGGCCCCATAATGGCTGGACTCAATGTGTTGGAGGAGTCCAACAGCACCCTGGACCCTTACCCCACAGCTGTCACACCTCTCTTCAGCGTGGTAGTCAGAGAGGTGCTCGGAGAACTTCTCTGCCTCCACAACCACACTACACAGAGAACACTTCACCCCCTGTTCTGCCTGTGATGTCCCGGCCTCCTCTGAGGTGCCGCCTGCATCTACCTCAGGCCCTGCCTCAATCAAGGCCTTATCTGATGACTGAAAAAAAAATAAAGATTAGGAACATAAGAAGGTCAAACTATTAATTTTAAATAATTTCACCAAATTATTCTGCAGAACTTTTACATCTGAGAATAGACCATTGAATGGTCCATAAAATAGTCTATTACATGATACAGGGACTTATCTTGCCTTTGATATATTATATCACAAACCTACCTTATGGAACCCACAAGCGCACACTATGTGCCTGCCAAACAGGTCCACCTTATTCCCCCTTTGCAGAGGACAGGCATCAATCCGCTCCAGGGCCTCCTTCCATTTTCTGCTTCCAGGCCTTTTGCCTGTACTGAACTGGAAAGTGCCCTGGGCATACCTATGGCATATGTCAGTCCAATATGCAGAAGATTTGCCTGTTTTGGTCATATCTGAAAATAATATGGAACAAATTAATGTAGTTGTGCATTCTCTTAAATTCAGCCACCACTCAGTCACAGGAGGATATTAGACAGAAGGGCTCCTGTATGTATATATTAGATTTTAGATTTTTAGAGACAAGACAGAAATACTAAGTGAGACAAGCCTTTTATTTAATTATTTATTTAGCAGCAAAATTACTTCTACTACTACTACGACTAATAGTTATGATAATGTTGTATAACTAAAAAAAAAGTCATAAGAACTAATTACTAATGTAGTTTACTTGATAATAATAATAATAATAAAAATAATAAGTTAAATGGTTTTATTCAGGTCAAAATATTGCTTAATATCAATGAATCCACCAAAATACATGAATTTAATGAATTTTATTTAATGCAGTTCTAATTATATTTTATTTATTTGTTTTCTTTTTTTTTATTAAAAACACGAGCCTTTAAGACTTGCACACTATTTGTTTTCTAACCACTTTAAAAGGGTTTTCCACATATTTTTTTTTTTTAAAAAAAAAATTTAATTAACATCGGGTTTGTCAATACCTCCTTGAGATGGTGGCGTTTAAAGGTACAATCTTAATTGTTCCCAATTTTTTTTGATTACCAAAAAAAAGGGAAAAATTTGAAGCTACGATTTTCCCAGGGTTTCCGTTCAGACAGGCAAAAAGGGTGAACGAAAAAAAAAACCCGGGGTTTTTAGCCTTTTGCAAAGGGGGTTCCTGTTTTTAGGCCTTTTTGGGTTTGGGGGGGATAAATATTGGTATAAAAATAAAGGCAAAATTCCCACATTAAAAGTTTTTATACCTTAATGCCCTTAAAATTTCAAATAAATTTTTAAATTTTTAAAAATTTTAGTTTGATTTTTTGTTTAACTTTATTTTTTTAGTATAATGGCCTTTTAGGCGGGCCCGAGGTAAAGCCGGTAGGGAGGCCCATACACAGAAAGGGGTAATGTTTTTTAGGGGTTTAGGGA
>NW_026129152.1:0-4820 GCF_022985175.1 Labeo rohita
GAAATGTACATATCTAGTATTACTATTACTATTCGCCCTGACAAAACTTCGGCGCGTAACTCGTCCCGCACCGTTTGTCACAGACCCATGAATGAGGTGTCAAATCGACCGGCTTACTGGGGAGAGGTGTGCTATGACTTTTCTAAGCGTTCGGGCGTACGATGATCGTACAGCGGGCGAAAAAGCGGGCAAAAAAATCCCATAGACTTACAATGGCAGAATGTTCATGAATTTGAATCTCAACTGTCACTTTCTCTCACATTCATTTGACTTATCTTTCAGGTAACCAATGAGTAATGACCTATGATCTTCAAGTAGCCACATAAGTAATGACCTTACAGCCCCCTAGCAACCGAGGGCCGAGTTTTGCCACTGCAAGCACCACACATTTTCTTCAGGAAACATTTTCTTCAGGAAATGTACATTTTCTTGAGAAAGGAAATGTCTAGTTATTATTATTCTTCTGAGACTAAAATTTCTGACTGCTACTCCTCCTAGAGCTTTAACTCTACAAACTCCAAACTCAGCCCAGATCTTCAGACTGGTCTGACTCGAGTTGCTATATCTTTTCTAACTGATCGGACTTACGGTTTTCCTAAAAATGACGTTTAAAACTGGGAAAAATCCCATAGACTTACATTGACGGAATGTTCAAATGAGCCAGCACTTTTCAAATTCCAACTGTCAAAACTCCCAGAATCCTTTGAGACTCAATCAAACTTCCCTTCTATGTACTGTATTTCTAATCCATTCAAACTCATTCAAACTCATCTATCTATCTATCTATCTATCTATCTATCTATCTATCTATCTATCTATCTATCTATCTATCTATCTATCTATCTATCTATCTATCTATCTATCTATCTATCTATCTATCTATCTATCTATCATCTAACCCTTTCAATCTATCTATGCTAACAATTTGCTAGTCATGCTATAAACATGCTAGCAATTGGCTAATCATGTTAGAAACATGCTAGTAACTTTGCTAATCATGCTATAAACATGCTAGAAACATGCTAGAAACATGCTAGCAACATGCTAATCATGCTAAACATGCTAGCAATCTTGCTAATCATGCTAGAAACATGCTAGCAACATGCTAATCATGCTAGAATCATGCTAGAAACAGCAACTTTGCTAATCATGCTAGAAACATGCTAGCAACTTGCTAATCATGCTAGAAACATGCTAGAAGAATGCTAATCATGCTAGAAACATGCTAGCAACATGCTAATCATGCTAGAAACATGCTAGCAACTTGTTAATCATGCTAGAAACATGCTAGCAACTTGCTAATCATGCTAGAAACATGCTAGCAACTTTGCTAATCATGCTAGAAACATGCTAGCAACTTGCTAATCATGCTAGCAACTTGCTAATCATGCTAGAAACATGCTAGCAACTTTGCTAATCATGCTAGCAACTTTGCTAACATGCTAGCAACTTTGCTAATCATGCTAGAAACAAACATGCTAATCATGCTAGAAACATGCTAGCAACTTTGCTAATCATGCTAGAAACATGCTAGCAACTTGCTAATCATGCTAGAAACATGCTAGCAACTTTGCTAATCATGCTAGAAACATGCTAGCAACATGCTAATCATGCTAGAAACATGCTAGCAACATGCTAATCATGCTAGAAACATGCTAGCAACTTTGTTAATCATGCTAGAAACATGCTAGCAACTTGCTAATCATGCTAGCAACTGGCTAATCATGCTAGAAACATGCTAGCAACTTTGCTAATCATGTTAGAAACATGCTAGCAACTTGCTAATTATGCTAGAAACATGCTTGCAACATGCGAATCATCCTAGAAACATGCTTACAACTTTGCTAATCATGCTAGAAACATGCTAGCAACATGATAACCATGCTAGAAACCTGCTAGCAACTTTGCTAATCATGCTAGAAACATGCTATCAACTTGCTATCTATCTATCTGACAGACTACATTCAAACTTTAAAACTTCTAAATATAAATTTCAGACTGAAAACCATCCAAACTTAAAACTTCTTAAACTATTTGAACTTTTCAAACTTCCTAACTTTTCAAACTGAAAGTTCAGTTAAAACTTTTCAAACTTTTTAAACTTTTCAACTCTTCGAAACAGTGCGCTCCTATAAACGAACACATGCCCAGACGCAATGACGTCGCATTCCGCTGTAAAACACCATTTGTTTCATGCGAGCCGCTTTTTGAATATCTACTGGAGCATTGATTTAAGCGGTTTGTCCGGTATTTCGACAATTATTTTTAAAACCTAAGTCTAAAAAAACTTTAAAAAGGTGCCAGCTTTCTTTAAAATATGTTAAATAGTCCTGCCATGTACATGTGCTGGTAAACGCAATCTACACAGTGACACTACTCGCAGGTTTCACCGTAATACGGCACGTACTCTGTGCCAAAATTAAACGTCGCACTGACTGATAGACCGACCGACCGGCTAATCGAACGTCTAACCCAGGGGTGGCGAACCTGGGGGTCCTGGAGAGCCGCAGCTCTGCAGAGTTCAGCTCCAACCCTAATTAAAACTCACCTGTTGCTTTCTAGTAACACTTCTGACCTTGATTAGCTTGTTCAGGTGCGTTTGATTAGGGTTGAAGCAAAACTATGCAGGGCTGTGGCTCTCCAGGACCAACGTTCGCCACCCCTGGTCTAACCGAACGTCTTGTGCTTTGAGCATCTTACAGGGCGGGTGCACATGACAACCTGACGTGACGTCAACATCATGAAATTACTTGGTTTTTAAAATCTAATGAGCTTAACTGCTCTTTAGAGACTACAAGTAAACATTGCAACAACTGGATGTGCATATTTCAGGACAATACCCAACCAGCTGATTTTAACTATGCAAGGAACCAAACTGCTGTTTAAAGATAATAAATAGACATGACAGGCAGATATTGTATACCTAAAACAACATTTAAACAGTTTTTCTGAATCCTGAGCTTATGCCTGTGTGTAGGTCTATGTGTATTTTACTTTCAAAGAGTGTTTTACTGTACAGACATTATTTGTATAAACGCTTGTATATAACACATTTTATAGTTATTTTAGTTTAGTTTAAATGATACATAAAAAAAATGTATCAAGTATAGCATGTAATAATAATGATAATAAGCATGTTCTTTGTTTTGATTTTGAAGTTATATTCGATGAAATAAAGAACATCACATTCGTTTGCATTCATGTTTTTCTATGAACACTCACTAATATTTTAGTGAAAATAACTTGATTTGCTTGGTAAATCTGACTGTTATGTTTTACAGTATATTACTGTTTTTTCTTGAATTAACAGTAATCTACTGGCAGCTCGGTTGCCAGCATGTTACTGTTTTTCTACAGAGTGTTGCCGTAAATTAATTACAGTTTATTACTGCTAAATTACATATCATGCTGTTTTTTATTTTCCATCGTACATCTTTAACCCTTTAAAACCCACAGCAAAAGCCTCAGTTTTAAATGAACACTTATAATGTGTCAACACTACAGAGTGTTTGAGTAATACTGAATTAGTGCTGAAGTTAATGAGATAATTATATGATTGATCACGTTCTGATTAAGCATTAGTGATGAACACCAGCTGTTAACAAACTAAATTGCTGAATGAAAGAATAACACAAGAACAACTGACAGCACAGTCTTCATCGCTTATATCTGAACAAAACCAACATGTAAAACCAAAATCCGAGCTAGAGTCAAGAGGAGACGCACGTAAGTCTTGCTGTCAGTGCTGTTATCTAGCTTATATCGAAACTGAAAGTTCAGTTAAAACTGCCACATATTCACCGGGGTTTTTTTTTTAGAAGAGCCTGGGTTTTTTTCGGAGAGAAGTGAAACCCCACTAGCTCTCTTCGAAACAGTGCGCTCCTATAAACGAACACATGCCCAGACGCAATGACGTCGCATTCCGCTGTAAAACACCATTTGTTTCATGCGAGCCGCTTTTTGAATATCTACTGGAGCATTGATTTAAGCGGTTTGTCCGGTATTTCGACAATTATTTTTAAAACCTAAGTCTAAAAAAACTTTAAAAAGGTGCCAGCTTTCTTTAAAATATGTTAAATAGTCCTGCCATGTACATGTGCTGGTAAACGCAATCTACACAGTGACACTACTCGCAGGTTTCACCGTAATACGGCACGTACTCTGTGCCAAAATTAAACGTCGCACTGACTGATAGACCGACCGACCGGCTAATCGAACGTCTAACCCAGGGGTGGCGAACCTGGGGGTCCTGGAGAGCCGCAGCTCTGCAGAGTTCAGCTCCAACCCTAATTAAAACTCACCTGTTGCTTTCTAGTAACACTTCTGACCTTGATTAGCTTGTTCAGGTGCGTTTGATTAGGGTTGAAGCAAAACTATGCAGGGCTGTGGCTCTCCAGGACCAACGTTCGCCACCCCTGGTCTAACCGAACGTCTTGTGCTTTGAGCATCTTACAGGGCGGGTGCACATGACAACCTGACGTGACGTCAACATCATGAAATTACTTGGTTTTTAAAATCTAATGAGCTTAACTGCTCTTTAGAGACTACAAGTAAACATTGCAACAACTGGATGTGCATATTTCAGGACAATACCCAACCAGCTGATTTTAACTATGCAAGGAACCAAACTGCTGTTTAAAGATAATAAATAGACATGACAGGCAGATATTGTATACCTAAAACAACATTTAAACAGTTTTTCTGAATCCTGAGCTTATGCCTGTGTGTAGGTCTATGTGTATTTTACTTTCAAAGAGTGTTTTACTGTACAGACATTATTTGTATAAACGCTTGTATATAACACATTTTATAGTTATTTT
>NW_026129153.1:0-4816 GCF_022985175.1 Labeo rohita
GGCTTAAGTTGTACTTGTATTGGGTAGGCTGACTTCACTAATCCTACATCTGTCTCATGCTGCGACCATAGTTCAGCTGGTACTTGATGTTCAACTTCCTGTAAAAGTTTAGCAGTGGTACTTTCTAGCTCTGGGGCTGACATCATTTGTACTTGCTGTTTCTGATTAATGACTATTTCCTGAGGCGTACCTAGCAAGGATGTACCACACAAGATTTTTATGTAATTTTTGTCAGCAGAATGGAAAATCAATGGATTTATTGTAGTCTTCCACTCACATTGTGCAGCTTTTTTCATCATTGGTCCTAGATCCTTTGTTTCCCAATTTTTCCCTACATATAAAGATATATGTGGCACAGAATCATCTACATCGAACCATTTGTTTATGAACTCATTTTCAGCAATTTTCATGGCTGCTCCTTGCTTACCTATTATGATGTATTGAGAGATCATTTCAATTTTCTGTTCTTTAGTCCCTTCTAGCCAGTCCTTTTAATGTTGCAGAAGACACTTGACACTTCTCAAATGCACACTTGCATGAAACGCTTAGTTAAGGCCTTCTATGATCGCCAATAGTGTTTTTATGCATCCCCGCTCATGAAACGAAAGCTCGCTCAGAAATGCTCTCAAACGTCTTTTCTCAGTCAGAAAACGTTAGTTCATGCAGTTTCATCAATAAAGCTGACCCAAATTTAAAACAATTCAAATGCGTGAAAGAAATGTTATTTGCAATGCAGACTGACACTTGTAGATGTGTTAGAAGTTTAATGCATATCAATTTTCGATAGAGCCTCAGTACATGAAACGCATAGTTAAGGCCTTCTATGATCGCCAATAGTGTTTTTATGCATCCCGCTCATGAAACGAAAGCTCGCTCAGAAATGCTCTCAAACGTCTTTTCTCAGTCAGAAAACGTTAGTTCATGCAGTTTCATGAATAAAGCTGACCCACATTAAAAAATATTCAAATGCATGAAAGAAATGTTATTTGCAATGTAGACTGACATTTGTAGAGATGTTAGAAGTTTAATGCATATCAAATTTAGTTAGTACCTCAGTTCATAAAACGCTTAGTTAAGGCCTTCTATGAACGCCAATAGTGTTTTTATGCATCATGGCTCATGAAACGAAAGCTCGCTCAGAAATGCTCTCAAACGTCTTTTCTCAGTCAGAAAACGTTAGTTCATGCAGTTTCATGAATAAAGCTGACCCACATTAAAATTTTTCACATGCGTGAAAGAAATGTTATTTGCAATGCAGAAAGACACTTCTTGATGTGTTAGAAGTTTAATGCATATCAAATTTAGTTAGAGCCTCAGTGCATGAAACGCTTAGTTAAGGCCTTCTATGATCGCCTATGCATCGCCAATAGTGTTTTTATGCATCCCCGCTCATGAAACGAAAGTTCGCTCAGAAATGCTCTCAAATGTTATTTCGTCTTTTCTCAGTCAGAAAACGTTAGTTCATGCAGTTTCATCAATAAAGCTGACCCACATTTAAAACAATTCAAATGCGTGAAAGAAATGTTATTTGCAAAAATGACACTTGTAGATGTGTTAAAGTTTAATGCATATCAAATTTGAAAGAAATGTTATTTGCAATTCAGAATGACACTTCTTGTAGATGTGTTAGAAGTTTAATGCATATCAAATTTAGTTAGGACCTCAGTTTATGAAAAGCTTATTTAAGGCCTTCTATGAACGCAAATAGTGCTTTTATGCATCATGGCTCATGAAACGAAAGCTCGCTCAGAAATGCTCTCAAACGTCTTTTCTCAGTCAGAAAACGTTAGTTCATGCAGTTTCATGAATAAAGCTGATTCACATTAAAAATTTTTCACATGCGTGAAAGAAATGTTATTTGCAATGCAGAATGACACTTCTAGATGTGTTAGAAGTTTAATGCATATCAAATTTAGTTAGAGCCTCAGTGCATGAAACGCTTAGTTAAGGCCTTCTATGATCGCCAATAGTGTTTTTATGCATCCCCGCTCATGAAACGAAAGCTCGCTCAGAAATGCTCTCAAACGTCTTTTCTCAGTCAGAAAACGTTAGTTCATGCAGTTTCATGAATAAAGCTGACCCAAATTTAAAACAATTCAAATGCGTGAAAGAAATGTTATTTGCAATGCAGACTGACACTTGTAGATGTGTTAGAAGTTTAATGCATATCAAATTTAGTTAGAGCCTCAGTGCATGAAACGCTTAGTTAAGGCCTTCTATGATCGCCAATAGTGTTTTTATGCATCCCCGCTCATCAAAGCTCGCTCAGAAATGCTCTCAAACGTCTTTTCTCAGTCAGAAACGTTAGTTCATGCAGTTTCATGAATAAAGCTGACCCACATTAAAAATTTTCTCAAACGTCTTTTAATCAATCAAAAACAGTTAAGTTCATGCAGTTTCATGAATAAAGCTGATTCAAATTAAAACAATTCAAATGCATGAAAGAAATGTTATTTGCAATGCATGAAAGAAATGTTATTTGCAATTAGACACTTGTAGAGATGTGTTAGAAGTTTAATGCATATCAAATTTAGTTAGAGCCTCAGTGCATGAAACGCTTAGTTAAGGCCTTCTATGATCGCCAATAGTTTTTTTTATGCATCCATGCTCATGAAACTCGCTCAGAAATGCTCTCAAACGTCTTTTCTCAGTCAGAAAACGTTAGTTCATGCAGCAGTTTCATGAATAAAGCAATGACCCACAATAGAAGTTTAAATTTTTCAAATGCGTGAAAGAAATGTTATTTGCAATGCAGAATGACACTTCTTGATGTGTTAGAAGTTTAATGCATATCAAATTTAGTTAGAGCCTCAGTGCATGAAACGCTTAGTTAAGGCCTTCTATGATCGCCAATAGTGTTTTTATGCATCCCCGCTCATGAAACGAAAGCTCGTCTTTTCTCTCAGAAATGCTCTCAAACGTCTTTTCTCAGTCAGAAAACGTTAGTTCATGCAGTTTCATGAATAAAGCTGACCCACATTAAAAACAATTCAAATGCGTGAAAGAAATGTTATTTGCAATGCAGAATGACATTTGCAATAGACAGATGTGTTAGAAGTTTAATGCATATCAAATTTAGTTAGAGCCTCAGTGCATAAAACGCATAGTTAAGGCCTTCTATGATCGCCAATAGTGTTTTTATGCATCCCCGCTCATGAAACGAAAGCTCGCTCAGAAATGCTCTCAAACGTCTTTTCTCAGTCAGAAAACGTTAGTTCATGCAGTTTCATCAATAAAGCTGACCCACATTTAAAAATTTTTCAAATGCGTGAAAGAAATGTTATTTGCAATGCAGACGGACACTTGTAGATGTGTTAGAAGTTTAATGCATATCAAATTTAGTTAGAGCCTCAGTGCATGAAACGCTATAGTTAAGCCTTTAAGGCCTTTTATGCATCCCCGCAAAGCTCGCTCAGAAAGTGTCTTTTTATGCATCAGTGGCTCATGAAACGAAAGCTCGCTCAGAAATGCTCTCAAACGTCTTTTCTCAGTCAGAAAACGTTAGTTCATGCAGTTTCATGAATAAAGCTGATTCACATTAAACATTTTTCACATGCGTGAAAGAAATGTTATTTGCAATGCAGAATGACACTTGTAGATGTGTTAGAAGTTTAATGCATATCAATTTTCGATAGAGCCTCAGTACATAAAACGCATAGTTAAGGCCTTCTATGATCGCCAATAGTGTTTTTATGCATCCCCGCTCATGAAACGAAAGCTCGCTCAGAAATGCTCTCAAACGTCTTTTCTCAGTCAGAAAAGGTTAGTTCATGCAGTTTCATCAATAAAGCTGACCCAAATTTAAAACAATTCAAATGCGTGAAAGAAATGTTATTTGCAATGCAGAATGACACTTGTAGATGTGTTAGAAGTTTAATGCATATCAAATTTAGTTAGAGCCTCAGTGCATGAAACGCTTAGTTAAGGCCTTCTATGAACGCCAATAGTGTTTTTTTTCATGCATCCTCGCTCAGAAATGAAACGAAAGCTCGCTCAGAAATGCTCTCAAACGTCTTTTCTCAGTCAGAAAACGTTAGTTCATGCAGTTTCATGAATAAAGCTGATTCACATTAAACATTTTTCACATGCGTGAAAGAAATGTTATTTGCAATGCAGAAAGACACTTGTAGATGTGTTAGAAGTTTAATGCATATCAATTTTTGTTAGAGCCTCAGTGCATGAAACGCTTAGTTAAGGCCTTCATCGCCAATAGTGTTTTTATGCATCCCCGATCGCCAACGTCTTTTCTCAGTCAGAAAAGGTTAGTGTTTTTATGCATCCCCGCTCATGAAACGAAAGCTCGCTCAGAAATGCTCTCAAACGTCTTTTCTCAGTCAGAAAACGTTAGTTCATGCAGTTTCATGAATAAAGCTGACCCACATTAAAACAATTCAAATGCGTGAAAGAAATGTTATTTGCAATGCAGAATGACACTTGTAGATGTGTTAGAAGTTTAATGCATATCAAATTTAGTTAGAGCCTCAGTGCATGAAACGCTTAGTTAAGGCCTTCTATGAACGCCAATAGTGCTTTTATGCATCCTGGCTCATGAAACGAAAGCTCGCTCAGAAATGCTCTCAAACGTCTTTTCTCAGTCAGAAAACGTTAGTTCATGCAGTTTCATGAATAAAGCTGACCCACATTTAAAAATTTTCAAATGCATGAAAGAAATGTTATTTGCAATGCAGAATGACACTTCTAGATGTGTTAGAAGTTTAATGCATATCAAATTTAGTTAGAGCCTCAGTGCATGAAACGCATAGTTAAGGCCTTCTATGATCGCCAATAAAGCTCGCTCAGAAATGCTCTCAAACGT
>NW_026129154.1:0-4807 GCF_022985175.1 Labeo rohita
ACTACCATAAATTTGGTTATGCTAGCATGTGTGGAAATATTTAAACCACGATTACAAAACCATGTTACAATTAACCCCGCTTTAGTTTGTGCCCCGCGCACCCCTACTCAAAACAGTGGTAGTGAACAGCCAACAAGGTGCATTCCGAGATCTAAGTTCAGAGGTGGTGTATACACACACACACACACACACACAAGCAAGTTTAGCGGCTAAAGTAAACATGCTCATCACTCCACAGAGAGAAGAAAGGGGTGAGCAGAGCTCATTTGCATTTAAAGCAGCCTCGACCAGAATGGGATGATTTTTGCAGAGCTGATTTTGGCAAGGTAAAAAGGGTGTTGTTTTATACTACTATTGAGAATTTTTAACCAAAGTATATTAGACTTTTCATTAGGACCCTAAATAATCATATCAACTTGTGGAAAATGGGCATCTGATGACCCATTTAAAACTCAATTCAATATTATGTGTACAATTTCTTAATTCTGTTAACTTGCCGCTTGCTAGCAACTGACTTCTTCATGGAAGCTTTCAAATGCATTCAAATATTTAAACTCAGATCAATGTTTTGTGTCTAATTATTTACTTTTGTGACAAGCAGCTGTGTAATAAGTGGAATAATAATAAGATGTATATTATTCCTTATTTATTATAATCTTAATTCAAGTGATAAAGCATTAAAGCAACTCTGCCTAGTTTAAATGTTTCAAGATGATTAACAGTTAAAAATATTAGAAATTTTGAAAAGTAATCAAAAAGTAATCAAATGTAATAAATTACATTACATTAATAAAGTAATTGAAAAGTTACACTATGTAACGGAGTGAAAGATGCGTGAAGCGGGTGGATCCATATGCAAAGCTTTATTTAGATGAAATAGGGTCAAAAACAGCAGGCAGGGTCGAACAACAGCAAACAGGTATAAGGACAAAACACAAAAGTAATCCGTGACACAGGCAAGGGTCGATCAATGGCAAACGTAATCCAGGGGCTAGGCAAAAGGGTAATCCGATAAAACAGACTAGAGTTCCAAGGCAGGCAGCAAAACAGACAAGACAAGAAAACAAGGCGTGGAAACGGGACTCGAACGACTAGATAACTTGCAAAAGGATCCGTACGGTTGCAAACACAAAGAATGCTATGCACAATATAGTACTCGGCGAATAGCAAGAGTAAGTCCGAGGCCTATATAGAGTGTCTGATTGGTTGCGTGTAATCAGCGCAATGGATGATGGGAAATGTAGTCCAGGGTGTGGTGCAACTGGCGACCTCTGCAGAGTAACTTGTAATCTGTAACTTATTACATTTCCAAAGTAACCTTCCCAACATTGTATATACATATATATATACATATGTGTGTGTGTGTGTGTGTGTGTATATATACAGTGCTGCCTAAAAGTTTGTTAACCCTTTAGAATTTTCTATTGTAGTGAATTTTGCTTTCGCCCACCCAGGGACACCAATTAATGTAGTGAATTTTGCTTTCACCAACCTAGGGAGGTGAAATAGAGTAGTGATGGGTACTCATGTCACAGCTGACGTTATGATTCTTGGATCATGTGTCAATTAATGTGTGGTTATGAGTACATCACATAAGAAAGATTGGTGGGATCTTTAACTTGTAGAACCTCTTACTGTGTTATCAACACAAGGAAGACACAAATTATAATAAAATAGAATTTATTTACAAAAGATAGACAAGAGTAATCAACAACTACTATATTACCATGAATGAAAAAGGAATAAAGTGCATAAGATGCATAAAACGCAAGTGATTATGTTGAGCGTTGCTATGTCAGAGCTACATTATCTGGAAACATAAACTGTTACTACTCTGAAACAAATAAGGTGAAGAACCTTATTATGCATCAAACAAGTACGTGTAAGATTTGTTATCAACTGCAATCAGCTATATAATAACTAATGTAAATTAGAAAATCATATACTGATAATATACAACAATGCCAAGGTCTCTGCAAGAGGTTTGGAAGTGATATTTATGTTCGCTGTAGTTGAGTGAGCAGTCCGGTGGCGGCGACGACTTCCACTGGTTGTGCTGGTGGCAGTACAGTGGGGAAAGGAGCAGGAATCCATTTCAACAGCCTTGAATATGAAACGCTGTAGGATGCTGATCTCCTGGAGCACCAAGTGTCCTAAGATCTGGAACATGCAGATGTGGCCCTGGAGTAGGTGCTGAAGGTCCTTAGCTTGGAACACGCAAGCAAAAGTACCTGAAGTGAAGGTTTACTCGTTGGAGCTGAACCTTGTTGCAAATGTCTGTGTGTCTCCTGCCTCTCTGGGCTAGAGACTCACAACTTGGTCAATCCGCATTGTCTCCCTAGGATGGAGACTCAGGACACTGCATCTGCTGTTGTCTCACTGGACGAAGACTCTGAACGTAGATTATCTTTTTCCTCGCAGGCTGGAGGTGACGTGGTCCTATCTGTTGCTGCCTCAAAAGCTGGAGACTCGGACTTGGTATCTGTTGTTGTCTCGCCCTTGTGGGTCGCAGACTCAGAACTGGTTGGTCTGTTAGTGTCTCTTGGACGTGCTGGAGACTTAGAACAGGGTGTTTCTGTTGCTGCCTTCCTGGTAACAGGCCGGAGATTCAGAACGTTGTTGTTATATTATAGTCCTTTCCTTGATGGGCGGCAGACTCAAAACATTGGTGTTTCTGCTATTGTCTCACCTTTGCAGGCCGGAGACTCAGAAAGAACTTGTTCTGTTACAGTCCTTTTCTTGACAGGGTGCAGACTCAGAGCAGTGTATCTGTTACTGTCTCTCTGAACGGGAGACTCAGAACGAAGGTTGTTCTGTTAGTGTCCTTTCTTTTACAAGACTCAGACTCAGAACTGTGTATCTGTTACTGTCTCTCTGAATGGGAGACTCAGAACTTTGGTGCTCTGTTTGTGTCTCTTAGACATGCCGGAGACTCAGAACAAAGAGTGTGTTTTGGAAGGGTACCTTTATCCCTTTCCGATGAGGAGGAGATTGCAATTTGTACCGGTGTATTTCTCACTTCTCAAACCACAACCAGAATGCATTTTGCAATGTAACAAACACATGTCCAAACATGATGGGAAAAGACTGAATTGTCATGCATGCATTCATTTGTCCATTAACAGTTGAGTTTGTTTAAGATGTTGCATTACACATCGCTGTCACCAAGAATACGTATTTCTCAGAATTAGTATAAGATGTGTGTGTTGTAGTGTGCATCAGTTTTAAGGTTTAAAAAATTTGTGTGGATCTTTGTAATCTCCCTCTGTTTCACCCAATGCTGCTGCATCTGGAGGTCCTAAGGAATTTTTATGGTCGGTCACAAGCTAAATCAGTCTCAAGGTGGGTGGAGGGCAGAAACTGCACTTTGACCAATAGGAAGTCCTGTCCTTCCCGAGTTTGGTACCAAATGTCGTCTTCTTGCCCTCTAGATGTCTGGCTGTTGTCCTGGCATCTTTATCTGATGCCGTTGGACAGTTTGCTTATATTAGTTTAACAAGATCCAGTCAAAATGTAGCAAATCTCTGTCCACTACTGTGGTCAGGGAGGGCCCCTTGCAATAAACTGGGCCCTGGAATGTGCTGTCCGGTACACTATATTTCTGCATAAATATGACCAAAAAGTTAATCAGATTTTCACAAGTCCTGAAAGTTGACAAAGAGAACCCACTCAAACAAATAAGATGAAAATATATAGTTTGTCATTTATTTATTGAGAAAAATGGTCTAGTGTTACATATTTGTGAGTTGCAAAAGTATGTGAATCTCCATGATTAGCAGTTAATTTTAAGGTGAAATTGGAGTCCATTTGTTCAGAGGTGTTATCAGTCAATAGGATGACTATCAGGTGCCAGTGTATCATAGCATGAACAAAGTAGATGTCTTATATACACTACCGTTAAAAAGTTTGGGGTCAGTAAGACTTGTAATAGTCTTTAAAGAAGTCTCTTATGCTCATCAAGGCTGCATTTATTTGATTAAAAATATAGAAAAAAAAACAGTAATATTGCAAAATGTTTTTACAATATAAAATAATGTTTTTTTATTTTAGCATACTTTAAAATAGAATTTATTCCTGTGATGAAAAGCTGAATTTTTATCAGCTGTTACTCCAGTCTTAAGTGTCACATGATCCTTCAGAAATCGTTCTAATATGCGGATTTATTATTAGAATGATCAATGTTGGATAATATCAACAGTTCTGCTGCCAAATATTTTTTGGAACCTGTGATTTTTTTTTTTCAGGATTCTTTCATGAATAACAAGTTTAAATATAGCTGCAAGCAGCAATTGCGGGGCCAAGCACAAAAGAGGCAGAATGAGGAGTTAAGCATGGCAAGGAGCAGCAGACCGACTACAACAGTGAGTAACTTAAGCCATTTTAGGATAATATCAGTTGAAATGGCTGAAAAATCATAAATACAACCAATCGTAATAAAATTTAATGGCTTATCACTTTTGACCAACAGGTGGTGCAAAATTTGCAAAAATATTTTCAAATTGATGTGACGTGTTCTGTGTGAAATGACAATGACACACACAAAGTTTGTCGTCATTATGTCAAAGCTTTGCAGAGATACAGCCTCAGATGTAGTTTGGCATCTTTCCAGCAAATTTGTTGATGCGCTAAACGAAAACGGTTTCGTATATCGACACGAAATTCATAACTTTTTGCCAGCATAGTCTGAAGATGATCTGAGTCAAATTTGGTGAAGATCGGACTAACAGTCTGGGAGGAGTTCGAAAAAGTAGGTTTTGTACATTAATCAAAATGGCGGACAGGAAGTTTGGCCAATTTCGGCATAATG